>NC_051179.1:56701487-56891659 GCF_013339695.2 Rhipicephalus sanguineus
TTGCATTCGGAGTTCACAAATTGAGTATATTGCAGCCAAACGATTACGTGCACTTGGTTTGTTAAGGCGAGTGAGCGGCGTTCGTTTTGGAATGCGTAGAAAAACTTTGTTGATTATCTACTGCATGTATTCCCGCCCAGTATTAGAGTTTGCACGAGTGCTATTCTGTGGAGGACCCGTTTATAAATTACGCGCTCTTATAACTATAGAACGTGAGGCATTACGTTTATGTCTAGGTCTTCCCAAGTTTGTAGTAAATATTCCTTACCATGAAACATTCCTGCCCTCTCTTCAAACTATAGGCTTCGTATAATAACAGTCCGAATATTTCTAAACATCTATGCCTCCCTAAACAGACGCTCCCAATATGTATTTCTTAGCGAGCCGTCCGTATCTTTTCATTGTGAGTGGTCTCGGCTACATCGTCCTCAAATAGTTTTTGTGCCAAAGCTATTGGAACCGTTACAAGCAACAATCCGTGATATCAGTTTCCCAAATGCACCCAATCGTACAGCAATAATATAATCTGATATATTTCCAAAACATTTTAAACTATTGCCAGTTAGACATTTAAACGGTTCTTGGAAGACCACATGAAGAGTCTGCAGATAAGTTCAGTCATATACACATATGCTTTCGTTACTTCCGTTGTTGATGCGGACGCATCAATAACGGAAGTAACGGAAGTAATATTTTCGTCCAACTTACTTTTTCGCATTTACATCCTAATTAGTACAAATAACACCCCCTATGCTTTCTTTGGCATTATTATCTGTTAGCTCTCATTGATATTGTGTCTAACAAAGAAAAACGAGCCCTTAAATGTCATGTCCTTTCCTTGGGTCTCAAAAACGTTAGATTCGTGTTTTTTTTTTCTGTGGCCCCGACTAGTGCTGTTGTGTGGCAAGAATAAGAGTGAATGACTCCGTTATGTCAATTGTATTCGAATGTATACATGCTAATAAAGTACACGAACTGCTGCATTTATATGGGAACGTTGCCGAACTCACTCGGACTACGACGCCAATAGCCTGAGGAATTACCTTGAGCAAGAGGTATGCTTTGATGTCCAAAAACTTTTTACTAAGCAACACCCATACGAGTACAAGCTTGTGTGTTTTGCTAAACGTAAAACGATTAAGAGTACCACTCATATCAGGAACATTGTGAACTGGAAACCAAACAATCTCCTCGCCTAAACTTACAGACTGAACATTTGCGTCAAGAAATCACGGGACGAGCACAAAAGGAATACGTGTATGTAGTAAGAATTATTTGCTGTTTAAACGAGAAAGACAACAAATAGGAAACTGCATAATGAAAGTGGGCATGCTCAAAAGTTAAGCATGGCATCAATGTCTCTCAGGCGCACTTTAATAGATTTTTTGCCGATACTCTACGACGTTCAAAACAAACAAGAAATGAGGGAATTGGTAACTACAGGAATCTCACTGCTATTCCCAGGCTTCGAAATTCGGTCAATATTGCGGCCGTGCAACAACCATCAATAGAACAGCGTCGCTACTACACTAATCTACATCGCGGAACAATGCTACGCGCTTCGGTTCCGCGACCGGTTACACACGTATCGGTTTTGCATTAATAACGTTGACACATAGAAGCTTACGGCCTGCGATGTGCAGCGCAGTATCTAAGTACACAATGAAGTTACCAACTATCTTTCGAAAAAAAAGTCCATTGAAGAGACGTTCTGCACTCTAAGAAAAAAAAGAGTATGCGTGACTCTTTTCGGAGAGTTCTGACTTGCCACGTATAGGACTCTCTTTAAATAGTCACGGTGACTCTCTTGGTGGGTCAGGGTCGGCTCGCTCTAGGAGAGTCCCATGACCCTCTAGGAAGAGTGGAAAGACTCTCATCCGAAGGATAACGTTACCACTTACAGGAAGTCAGACGACTCTTGCCGGTAACACTCCTACGGGGGTCAAGTGACCCACACCGAAGCGTCAAGCAACTCCACGAGTATTTTAAGCTACTCATTTGACCCTTGCTCTACTTTTGCGCGACTACTGTTTAAAATAGTGGAGTATTCATTTTAAGCATGTCCAATAATACTTGCCGTTCTGCCCAGCGACTGCAAAAAAGAGAATAGTTCAGTTTTAGCATTATTTTAGTAAAACTCGTCAAAACAACACATATTTTCCAGCAAAGTTATATAGAAAGCGCGAAAAGATGGTATTTGATTTCCAATTAAGAAGCTTGGGTACTCCTCATTTACAAGCTCCTCTGAGTATAGCCAACTAGAATGTGTGACTGATGTGCATAGTGTCATATAGTGCAAAATAAACTGCAGAAATGGGCATCATGTTTCAATCTTTATTCCTTATGATTAAGAATAAATCAAAAAGTGGTGACGGCTTGAGGTCTCAGACTTGTGGCTTGCTAGGTTGTCGCTCCTGTTCAGCGTGAGCACCATGAAAACGGTATCTGAAAACCAGAACGTGATATTATGATGAGAAAATGAAAGTGCAGTAATGGTTTGCAAAACCTACAAAATAAGTGGTTCACATAGACACAATGAAGGAACGAAAACAAATTTTCACGTAAAAGGCAGCGGGAACCTCGTCTCGCAATAGGCACTGGCTATACACGAATGAAAACACTTCTTTTCTGAGAAATCGCTTCAAAATTTGGTTTCAGAATAAACACGGTTTTGCGCCAGCTTACCCCGACACCCAAACACATGTCATCCGGCAGTTAGGGGCACGCCGTGAGCGGTTACTGACCGCATGTTTTAGAAACGTAACCCATACTCAGATAAACACATGCAAATACGAGGGCCCGAACGACACCCAGCGCGTGCGGACGCCGTCTACGTCGAGATCAGACATGTCATATGCTAGAATTAGCACACATACCTCCCACAATCACGTACACTCACTTGATTCCGTTATAGCGTCATCGCAGATGTTGGCAAACCATGAAAACAGCAAACAGAAACGAAGGAAAAAAGTGCACGGCGACGGCCGCAACAACGGGCGCCGTCGAAAATCTAGCATTTTCGCCTTACCGGCGAGGCGTGTCCAACTTGAATGACTACCGCATACGTTCTGGAAGCCACCGTACTATATCTGCACCTCAAGCTACCGTCTTTAAGCCAACAAAAACCATTATATATAGTGCGTCTGAGCGTTCTGCACACAGACGTTTTTTTTTTTTTTTTTTTTCACGTACCCACGCGCGGAAGCACGCAGCACACTCAAGGTCGATGTAAATGTTATTATGAAGTAGACTAAAGTGCATCTCAAAACGACATCTTGCACCTTCAGTAGTGCAGACACGACGTGCGATCAGCAAGAAATTACCCTTGATAATTGTTTGCATCGCTCACTTTATGGGAGCTTGTACAGCAACGCGCATAACGGTGGCAACTCGTTAACTGACAGCTTTAGTTGGGCATCCGCAACAGCCCCGCGGACACGGGCTGCTGTTGGAAATGGCTGGCAGATAACTTCCGCAGAGCTGCTGCAGACGCCCAGCTAAAGCTGTATAATTAGTGCCTACGAAAGCAGTACACTCACCTTTAACTGGCGCCCGTTGTCCGTATCCGCAACTCCATGAATATTCCGCCCTGCAAGCGTCACTTCGTGCGCGGTGCCGGCCTCAACACCACCGAAAACGCGCATGAACATGAAACTGATGAAACTTGAAGACACGCAACCCGCGCAACCAACGCGACGCATTCCAATAGCATAGACGAGTAGACTGAGACGACTGAGAGAGAAGGCAGACGCGGCGCGTCACCCCGGCGCCAACCCCGCCTCCGTTAGCGAGCAACGCGCCACAACGGCGCCAAAGGGCAAGCGCGCGATATGTATGGCGTATACGGTGGCTCTTTCATGACGGAAGCCAACCGAAACGCGCTTCAGGAGCGTCCAGTGACTCCTTCCGAACTGCGAACTCTTTTTCTCTGCCTGTACCTTCCAAAAGGGGTCACATGGGCGCCCGAAGAGAGTCACGGTTCCATGACCCTCTTTTGACTCTTTTTTTTCTTAGAGTGTGCCCAAGAGCAAAACTATGTACGAAAGGTGTTTAAATTAATCGTAAATAACACAAAGGTGCAATGGCGAAATGCGGCCAAAATACGAAAACGCGTCACAACGGACGCTCGCGTTCAACTGCGCAAAATAAGCGTTCCGATTTCAAGCTCCTTCCTCCGAGCGCAATCATTCGGTCGTCATAGAGATGCGACAACCCAGTTTGTCGCAGTGCATGGCCAATGAGGAGGAGGGTGGGGGATCAGTCTATTTCAGCAGCCGTAGACCTCGACGCAACATTGGTGTCGCTCATTCCCGTCTCTTGCATCTTAGAGATCAGGAACCGCCTCTTGCGCATGGGCGACAGAGGGACCACCGACAGCGTGATCTCGGGCTTGCCCGAGCTCAGGAGCTGATCGACGTGCGACCGCGACAAGCCGTCCACCGACGTGCCGTCGATCTCGAATAGCACGTCGCCCGGAAAGACCATCTTCTTGTTGGAACTGATCACGTCAGCGTACTGTAAGGGAAGATGTCACGGGTGTTAAGGAGAAAGCGTTTGATGCTTCATTAAACGCAAAATGTGACCGCCGGCGGCGGCGTCAACACGAGCGGTGCAATAAATCGTCACGTGATGACGTCATCATCACTTCACATGTCGCCACAATGTAACGTCATCATCATGTTACAAGACGCGTCATCACATGCCATCACAGCTTGGTCAAACGTGGGCAGATACCGGAGGCACCGCAAAACCACGTAAGGCGCAGTAAGCTTCCAATCGTCGGATCCCGTTGGCAGTTTTAAACCACGTTGGATGCACAAAGCTTTCAGTACGGGAGGGGGGAGGTGGATCAATACAGTCAGTTGAGAATAAAAAGGTAATGGCTCTCGCTTTCGAGTCGCCTTAGTCCAATGCATGAGAAACCATGTGACTGTGTTGAAGTAGACAGCTGCAAAACACTACTACGTATTTTGCAGACAGCTCAATAACTCGATTAAGATTTAATATTGACGCTGTTACTAGTATAACAGCTGATAGCGAACCTTAGTCGTCAAAATTAATTTGCAGAGAGCCCTGGCCAGCCCCAGCATCGACGATCAGCTAAGACTGATCGCGATGATCGGAACCTGCACTAGTCATACTCTAAAGAGCTCTATTCTCAACGTAAAAATGTTTTCTCGTGCTCTCACCAATAGCCAATCTTAAAGGAAAATTGGCAACCACCCTTTTGCAAGACGAAGCTGCAAGGAGATCCATAGGGATTAATAAGAAAGCAAGCTTAGTTGTCGAAAATTTCTTCCTGGTCAGGGGATCAAACCCGGGACCAACAACGCCTTTCCGGTGCGGTCGCTTTACCAAATGAGCTAAACAAGAAGCTAGCAATTGGCAGCGCGAGGGCGAATTCATCGAAAACTCGAAGCACATGGACACATATGAGTAATGATTGAGATGTTATGAATGCAATTATGATTGTTATAGCCAATCTTAATTATCCAGTGCTAGCCAACCTTAGCCATCAATTAGCCAATATTACTTACCATTAGCCTGTAATTAGGTGACACTAGTCAGTAATTAGCCAAGAGATTGTGAACAGTATTCAGCGCTGGTCGCAAACGAGTGATTACTGTCGTTCAATTCTGTCAGAAATTATCGGACATCAATATATCGCTTTAAAGTGGGTAGGAGCAGCTTATAGTAGATTGTTTTCCCAGTGCGATGCATAAGGAAATATTTTAATCCACGGGAGCTAAGCTTATTGACTGATGAGGCCCACGGCAACGAAAAACCGCGCATGGGTCAAAAACAGAATTCCAGAATGCTGCAAGTAATTTTACTACTAACCGTGGTTTCTTTACGCTGCCGACAATGCCCGGCGCCAGACTTTTTTTTTTACATTCGGCCGTTTGTAAAATGCGATTACCTCACGCGAAGCAGCGGACTGTCAGAGCCAGTTAAATCACTTGGGTCCGCGTGTATCATAATGTAACGTTAATTTTAGCCTTCCTTCTCCGGGTTTACGCTTACGAGCTCGAGTTCGTAATTCGTTATGCACCGTGTGAGAAAGTTGTGATGAGTAATCAAAGTTGCAACCCCGTCGGTGCGTGCGGGATCCTCGCACGAACGAGCCGCGACGACTGCATACAGGTATCCTCTTGAGAAGGAGTCCGTGAGAACCGGGTTTTTCGCTGGTTTTGACAAGCATGAGAGTCTGCTCATGGCCCTGCAACTGCACTTTCGTAACGTGTTAATTCGTGTATTGCGCATCGAGGGTGAAAGTATGCGCTGGTGGTGAAAACGTGCCTGACCTCTCGACATCTGGGCTCGGTATTTAAAGCCTCTGTTCGGAGTACCCTGCCGTTTTCTTTCATTTATTTCCCACTGTGCTTTCGTACTCTAAACTCAAGCAGAATGGTAGAAAAAAAAAAAGAATTACGGAAGCTCTGCACTGGTGGTGCCAAGCCTGAAGGAAGAGCGCAGCTGGGCGGCCTTCCCTGTTTCCCTTTATTTTTCTCTTTCTTCTTTCTCTTTCTCTGTTCCTCGTTTCTCCTTTCTGTATCTCTTTCTATTTTTTCACTCAGTTTCTTTCTCTCTCGCTCCTTCTTTTGTCTCTTTCATTATATCTCTCTATTTCTTTTTTTTTTCTGCCTCGCTCCCCGTTTTTTCTCCCTTTTTCGTGTCTGTTTCTTTGTCTTTCTCTCTCTTTCCATGTCTTTCTTTGTCGTTCTATCTCTCTCTCTCTTTTGTTTCTCCTGATTTCTCTCTCTTTTTGTCTTGCTCGGTTTTTCTTTTTTTATCTATTTCTCGTGTCCGCTTCTTTCTGTCTCTATTTCTATGTCCTTCTGTCTTTCTATATTTTTATGTCTTTATTCCCTTTATTTCTATCTTTTCTCTTTCTTTATATGGCTTTCGTTCTCTCTATTTTCAATTTCTTTTTATCTTTTTCTTTCTCTCTCTTTCGCGTGCTCCCCGTGCTCCATTTCGCCGAGCAGAGTTTTCGTTTGACGCTCGCACCTGCTGCACTCGGCAGTAGGGCTTGCCCAACTCCCGTGGCGCATGCCCACCCGTGCAGCTTTACACAATGAAGCACAAGTTGCAGACAGCTTAAACAGCTTTGCTGTTAAAATAGAAGATGAAAGGGGGGAATAGCACAGTTTTACAAACGACGAAATGACGACAGACACACTAGTGAGTATGCTCTTTATAGTGGTTGACTTATTCCGCAAAACTACCTCGCAAATAATGTTGCTTGGAATTATTCACCCCATGGAATTTGCTGACGTCCGAAGAAAAAACGAGTAGTATTTGAAAAAAAATATATATTCCGTGTGGAACAAAATGTTCTGTTTGAAACATTGCGTTTGCAATGTTCTCCTGCTAGAGGTTCGCGTGTTCTGAAGTGATTGAACTCAAGACGGACCAAAAGAAAGCTTTTTTTTTTCGGCGGAAGCCTTCTTTGATAAAGAGCTCTCGCAGAAATCACGGTACTCCTAAATCACGTATAACTTAGAAGGGTGGTGATTTATGCTAAGTGGTACCCCATTATACGGGACGGTCATTACGCGTAGAATTAGCGTCAAGGATGAGGGCAGCAAGGAATACCCGTTGTATGTTGTCTTTGTCGCTCATTGGCTGTATAACTCACACGTATCATGTATAAGCGTTGTATTCTACTACCTTGAAGGCTTCGCCTTGCTACATCATTCCTATTAGTGGCGATGCTACATCGTATCTTGGAAGTTAAAGAGTACATATTTTTTTCGCACTTCGACATAGTCCTGTTTTATAACAAAGTCATAGCGCAAGTGAATACGGACACACAAACACTTCGACACATCATAATGTTAGTTCAGCACCTACCCACTGAGCGCGCCGTGCAACGCTGCAAACTATTCGACGCGAGACGCAACCACTGAATCTCACCAGAAGCATGAAACACTTAGACGACTGCTTCAGTTTGTCGTCCGTGACGTCAACGTCGAGGAGGCTGATGCCGTACGGTTTAGCGCCGATACAGGTGAGCTTGGTGGCCTTGACGACGGCGGACTCGAGCGGTATGCCGCGCATGATGCTCAGCATGTCGCGACGGCTCACGAGCAGCCGGTACGGACTCGAAGACATCACCGACAGCACCATCTGGTCGCCGGCGCTGCTGATCATCTTCTTGATGCGAGGTAGCGGTGCGTCCAGCACCGCGATGCCGTTCACTTGCAGGATGAAGTCCAGCGGCAGCACCTTGGACATGTCGGCAGGCGAGCCCTTGGTCACCGTCTAACGGCCGGTGCAGAAAGAGTGGCGCCCGTTATTAAGGTTAAAGCCTTAGATGCCTCATCAAACACGAAAATTGACCGTCGGCAGAGTAGGCGGCATCAGCACGAGTGATAAAAAAATTCATCATGTCAAGATGGCACTATATGATGTCATCATTACGATCACAGATCGTGATAATTTGCGACGTCATCATAGTGTCACTGTGACGTCACAGAACTGTCGTTGCATGATGACATCATCACATAACACCGTCTCTTGGTCAAATGTAGGGCGATCACGGAGGCAGTGCCAAACCAGGTGAGGTACACAAGGCTTGCAATGCCTCCGGTCGCAGAGGCAGTGCAAGACCACGTTAGGTGCAGAAACCTTCAAATGTGGAGGTTGGGGAGGGGGGGGGGTGCTAATACATCGATTGAGAGGAAAAAGAAGGTGACTTTCGCATTCGAGTCGTCTTAGGCGATTGCATAAGGGACCCTTTGAGTTTTTCAGACTGGTGTCGTCGTTTTGGTCCGCGAAATAAATTTCTCATTAACTAGTAGCCCCCCAATACACAGTCCTTGAGATGTACACTGATACTCACATCTACATAGGTGAAGCTCGCCTCTTCTCCCTTTACGCGCTGCAGCGAGAAACCGAAGCTCCAAAACTTCAGGTACTTCTTCTTCCGGTACAGCATGAGGTCCACCTTTTCGGCAGGTGCGCCGTCTTTACCATCAACGCCTGCGGCGAAGTAGCGCGTGTTCGAGATCGTCGTCATGCTCAGTGATGCCACACGCGGCCAGTGGTGACAGGTGAAGCGCGAGCAGAGATGTCTATCTCTGCTCGCGCCTGGCATAGATGTACACATTGCATCTATGCCAGGAGTGGTGTCCGTACTTTACACCCAAGCTATTAACACGATTATACTGTTGCCTCACGCACTTATCTGTCATAGACAGGTAAATACCGCGCGATGTTAGCGCTAACTTAACCAAATCTTCTCTCATTTTTGTTTTCGCCGATACCCTTGATGTCGGTATGATTTCGCCGTGCACAATGCTTGACCCAGACATTCTTTTGCGATAATTACGGATACGAGGCTGTTCTCTCGAGTTATCGACTGCAATTTCTCCAACTTCGTCATTTTCATTTGTCCTTGGTTCCTAATGAATCTCTCGTCGCTTCGCATAATTAAAGAATGTGGCACGAATGTTTTATGCGCAGGATGTCACCGCTTCGAATCCTGAGCACCCCTTCTTCGTGTGAACGCATACCTGTACTTTCTAGCTTATCTTTGATTGTCTGCCCAAGCAACACGTAGCAATATGCACGTATAGAGTGCACGCCGTAAAATTTACGCACCAACGTAAACATAATGTGGAAACATTTATCCACTGAGCATCTGGCAAATAAGACTTTATTGCAACAGCCCTGAGAAACTTCCAGAACACGTTCAAATCGTCAAATTGTAAGCTCAAAGAAAATCTCTCCTATGCGACCTATATGAGCGAAGAATCGGTCGCAATACCGAAGTGGCAATAGCGGGGTGTTTCTTGCGCCCACTTACTGCTCAGAGCTGCAGTTCTGCTCATGGACATCGGAGAGTTCCCTTGATAGTCGATGGCTGTGGAGCTCTGCGCGCTGGTCTCCATGAAGGAATCGGATACCTTGAACGCCTTGGTCGACTTTACCTGGGTGGAAGTAGATACTATGTGTTTTCAGTTCGCAGGACAGTGGTTTGCAGGACTGCGTTAAAAAGCCCGTGTCGCAGAAAATGCTGCGTCGACGTCTTTGGCTGTGAGCAAAAAATCGGCGTTGTCTGTGAGTCAAAAAATCTCAATGGATGCGAAGAATGAAAATCAGGGTTCGCGCCGGAATCTAACCCAGGTATTCTGCGTGGCAGTCACGTATTATACTACAGTCCTCGAAGTTTTCGTTAGCATAGTTAGAATTTGGGTTTGTTGGTACATTATTGTCGCGCCCCGCCACGATGGTTAGTGGTTATGGCGCTCGACTGCTGGCCCGAAGGTCGCGGGATCGAATCCCGGCAGCGGCGGCTGCGTTTTCGATGGAGGCGAGAATGTTTGAGACCCGTGTGCTTAGATTTAGGTGCACGTTAAAGGACCCCAGGTGGTCGAAATTTTCGGAGCCCTCCACTACGGCGTCTCTCATAATCATATCGTAGTTTTGGGACGGTAGACGCCAGATATTGTTATTATTGTTATCGTAGAAGAGAATGGGGCTGGTTGAACAGGGACGCAAGAAGAAGATACACGATACTGCATCGGTGTCTTGTGTCCTCGTGTCTTGTGCCAGAGCCATTTTTTTTGGACGGTTCTTATTTGAGTATTTACACAGAAACGTCATCATTATCAGCTGTGCAATGCTCGCGTGAGAACGACCACAATTTTCCACAGTCCGCTTGTTGTGTACCTGCATCTGTACCAAAGAACGGCAGGAAAGGGAAGGTGGAAGCTTGCGATGAAAAAATCCGTAAACAGAGGGTGGGTGCCCGAGCCGACGTTTCGACAAGTGGACTTGTCGAAACGTCGGCTCGAGCACCCAGCCCCTGTTAACGGATTTTTTCATTGCATCTGTACCTGTACGTTCTGCATGTTAGAGAAAGGGTAATAAAAACGTACTCTTCGACTTGCACCTCTGTCTACGAAGCTGTAGCTTTCAAACTGAAAGGATCGAGCCAACGTCAAGAAGGAGCTGCCGTTGTACCTCGGTGGCGAAAGTGCTGTGCTGCGCGGGTTCGATATCCGGCCACGACAGCAACATTCCAAAGAGAACAAAATGCAAGAAAGTGCCCGTGTACACGGATTAGACACGCGATAGAGAAATCCAGGTGGTCAAAGATAACCTGCAGTTTTGCATATACGGCATCGCACATAATCATATCGTGGTTCTGGTACGTAAAACTAAGAAATAATTAACTGTTTGCTTCGTAAAAGCAGCTTGTCTGAGTACTTTAGGACGTGCACGAAGCCGTATTTTTCTTTTTTATAATTTGTGCATATATGACATTGAGATATTACACAAAAACTAACAGCGTCCCTTATACATCCTAAAACAACTAGAAAGCGAAAGCCACCTTTTTATTCTCAGTGGATCTATTGATCCCTCCACCTACGAAAGCCTTCTGGACCTCACCTGTTCTTGCACTGCCTCTGGGATCGGCCCTCCTTTGACCATGGAGTGATTTTGCGATTATCCTACTATGGGACGTCGTAGTGACGTCATGATGTCATCATAATGATGCCACACATCGACATGTGACGCGGGACCATAGCCAAGAAGGGGGGGGGGGGGGCTAGGGACCCCCCGTAAGAAGAATTCTGATGAAGGGGGCTGTTTAACAAAAATAAATAATGAAAACAGGCGTTCCTCTAAAATAGTCAAGTCCTTCTGCAAGTCCCCCCCCCCCACCCCACCCCAAGAAAACCTCCTGGCTACGGGCCTGATGTGACGTTATGATGAGGTCACTTGTCGACGTAACCATACCGTTACCTTTGATCGCGTGACTTTTGCATCGGTCGTTTGACCCCACCGACGCCGACGGTCATTTTTCACGTTTGATGAGGCATCTAAGGCACTCGCCTTGATAACAAAGCGGTGTTCAACATCTCTTGCTGGCGAGCTCTAAGAAATGTGCACGTACCTTGAGCATGAGTTTCTTGAAACTAGGCGAAGCGTAGCAGAGCAGCGGTTTCTGGCTTTCGGGGTTGACGTCGGTCATTTCCTCCATCTGCTGGTGCTTGCGCTTGTCCTCGGGGTCGCCAGCCTTGCGGTCTTTCTCGGCGTCGATGTTCATGAGTTCTGTGATGCTCGGTATGTCGCACAACTCGGTCTTGAGGAACAGCATCTTCCAGTCGAACTGGTCGAAGAAGGGGTGCGTCTTCAAGTCGCTGTAGTTTCGCGAGCCGAGCCGTTCCACAGGGTTTTTCTTGAGCAACCGGTAGGTCATGTCCTTAGCCGGCGTGGTCGCCGAGTGCGGATGCTCGTCTGCCCGCGGCCACTTTAGCGGTGACGTGATGATGCGCTCGCGAAGCAACTGCTTCGACTTGCCTCGAAATGGCACCCGGCCCGTCATCAGCTTGTACATGACGATACCGGAGGACCACCAGTCGGCAGCGCGACCTGCGCGCAATGGAATGTCGGCGCATCTTGTGTGGGTCGTCATCATCATCATGCTGATTACTCCCACGGCAGGCCAAAGACCTCTCCCATGTTTCGCCAATAAACCAGGTCCTGTGTTTGCTGCGCACACCTTAGCACGGCAAACCTCTTAATCTCCTCTGCCCACCTAACGTTCTCCTTCACTCTCGCGCATTTTCCTTCTCTTAGAATCCAGTCTGCTACTCTTAATGACCAGCTGTTATCTTGCCTTCGCGGTACATGCCGTGCCGCGGTGTCCGTTTCTTCTTGGTTTTGCCTATGATGTTGCTAACATCCATTTGTTCCCTGACGCAACCTGCTGTCTTCGTGTCGCTTATGGTTACACCTACCAATTTTCTTTCTACGGCTCGCTGCGTCGTCCTCAAATTAAGTTGATCCCTCTTCGTAAGGCTCCAAGTTGTTGCTCCGTAGTTGCAGCTGTTAGGCAAGATGCCGCTGTTAGGTACCTTTCTCTTGAGGGATAGTGGTAAACTACCATTTATGATCTGGGAATGCCATGATTAGTGGTTTACCTACTACTACGAGTATCCGTGGGAGAGGGCTTCCAGCCGAATGCGGAAGGAATACATGCAAGTTGTCGGGTATACTGGACAGTGCGGAACACCGCAATCATGCTCCTCTAGTATTACGAAGAAGGAAATGCCGCAGAGTACCGCATTTTGCGACCCTTAAAATGGTTATCTGTTTCGACACATTTAAATTTCTTGGTTGCCACAACGCAGTGGGACGTACCATACGGTCTTCTTTTGAGAATTTCCGGAGCCATGTACGGTATGGTGCCGGCCGACTCGCCATCGTGGAACTCGAAAGGAGTTCTCCGAAAGTAGCCTCTCAGGAGACGCTTGGCGACTGCGTGATTACGCGGAAAGATTTGATCATTACAAGTGAATCCGTCACGTGCATCATGAGATTGTGCACGTGAAGCAAAAGGATGAATGAACCACACATGCCGTTACAAACAATGTTTGTTACTGCGTAGGTTAAAGTAGCGAAACATCCGCAGGACTGCCATGTAACCATCTCTCGAGTGCACAAAAAATTATCAACGCTAACATCTACGCTCCACTGCTTCGGCTGTAATCACGATAGCGACTATTACTCAAAATCACATCCAGATTGGAAACTGATACCTGAGTTTAGATAACTGACATAACTGACAGTTTTCCCAGCGTCTGGCGCAAGTATCGTCGCTCGTTCATTTAAATAAGCATAAGAAATGCAATGTGCACTTAGCAGAATTTTAAACACGTCACTTATATGTTAAATACATGTGACGCTCAAAAAACAGTGATGAGAGGGCTTAATACATGTTGGTGGTACACGTTATTGTCTCTCTCATTTTTCTGGCATTTCTCACACGAAAGATACAGCGAATAATTTATTATCAACGCACTTAATCTGCAGTGCTGCTGCCTCGTCGCAGTTGCCTACATTGTGCCTATGACATTCAGCTATGTGGGAGAATCCGTACGACGTGGGAACAGGTAATAAGATTCATTACATGAATGTCGTCAGCGTTTCATAGCAGTGAAGGCAGTCAACTGAATTGTGTAAGAGGGACTAGGCATCGTGTAAGAGTGACTAGGAAAGAAAATTCAAACAGTTATCTAGGAATAATCATCCAATGGTAGAACGCTCTGGCCGTTATCGCGTAATCCTCGCACGATCAAGTGTTGCACGAGTGCTTGCTAGCTTGTTCTTGCACTTCTGATTACGGCATTATGACCTAAGTGATGGGCGTAAGGTAATGCAAGAACGCTGAGATTTCCCAAAGCGTCCATGCAAGTGAAAAGAAAAAAAGAAAAATTACACTCACAGTGACCATTGCAGACCTTAACTGTGTCGAAGTCGATGACTTTCACTCGACCGCCCGGCAATACGAGCATGCTGGAAGAGGCAGTGTTTCGCCAAGCTCTAATGTGCAGTGTTAGAAAGTTTGTTGCGAAAAATAAGCTATCGGTAACGTAACATATTTAGCAGCAGTGTTGCCCACAGGCGAAAAGATTTTGTACGTAGACGCCTACAACTTTCTGGCCTATTCCGGAAATAGGAATATTTCCAAAGCAGACGCTATTAATATTTCAACGTGACTTCACAGTTTCTGTAGTGCATGCGAGTGTCACGTCGAAAGCACACCAGGTCAATACAGGTATGAGCATAGGCAGGGGCACAGGAGGGGAAAGGCCGTCCCCCCCCCCCCTTATACCTCGCCTTTGCACTGCGTTCCCATCGTAAGGGCCTCAGTGGGTGGGGGTCGGGAAGAGCGGGAGGGGGGCTGCAGTATTATCCCCCCCCCCCCCCCAATTGAGAACCCTGCGCATGGTTATGGGTATGAACATCGAGAATCATTGCGACTGCTGATCCGCAACGCATCCCACCGTAATCGGCAGCGCGCCACATTCGCTCATCGTACGCTGTGCGAGTACGATCAGCCACTCACTTGGACACCTTGATATCCCGGTGAAGAAACCCGCGCAAGTGCATGTGCTCGACCGCGAGAATCAGTTGCGCCATGATGATGCGCGTCGAGTCGATGTCCAAGAACTCCTCCTTGGTTACCACACGCATCAGATCCAGGCCAGCAATGTACTCCATGACCGTGACGTACGCCTCCTGTCCCGAATGCAAGCTAGAGCTTTAGCCAGAAGTGCGACTGACCTTCAAATTAGTCGATGCCAGTCCGCTCAAGGACGAAAAGCAAACGTCTTTGACAAGAAGTTAGACAGCTTTAGTTGTACGTATGCAGCAGCTCTGCGCACGCGGACTGCCAGCCATTTCCAATGGAAGTCTACGTCCGCAGAGCTGCTGCGGACGCCCAACTAAACTTTAATCAGGTCTCTTTTTTGAGCTGCCATGGCGGCCAAACAGCTTTCCAGCAAAACGTCAACACAGTGAAGTGCTTAAAAAATGTAAGCTAACTTAGACGTTAGGGCTTGTATCTCACAATAACCGAAGAAAACATGTTACGTTTACGCTGTTTCGTTCCTATGTAATGTTATGTGTGCTCAAAAATGTCTATCATTCAAGCGTTGGTCTGTAAAAAGAGTTTTGACTAGGTATAAGTTTCGAAAGTGTATGTTACATTAGGTACTGTACGTTAGAGTATGTATGAATAAATTTTAGAGGGAGCAAACATTTTCTACATCCTGTGAATTTTTTTAGAGCAGCACAAGAAACAGACAAAGAAGGCACCAGCTGACAGGACGGGCGCACCGTGTTTCTTGTGCTGCTCATCAAAATTCAGAGAATGAACCCTACTGACCCGAACCGAACATTTATTGCAACACCTTATAGATTATTTTTCCCTTTGCCGCGATCTAGCGATGAGTGATGATTACACCTGGATTCACCTTGACGCAGAAACAGCAATAGTACTTGACGAGAAACGGGTTTCTGATGACCGACGCGACCACCTTGTCCATGGCGGCCTGCTTGTGCCGGCTGAATCGGTCCATGTTAACCAGTTTCACCGTTACCACGAAGTTGGCAGGGCGGTAGTTGGCCAGGTACACGGCACTACACGGAGTGAGAGTTTTCGTCTTGTGAACTTTCTCGACTCCAACATAGAAAATATTTTATTCAGGCTGCATGTCTGCAGCGAAACGTCAGTTGAATGAAGTGCTTGATGAATGAAAACTTAGACGTAAGTGAATGTACTGTATCTGAAGAGCTAAAAGGAACGACCCGTTACCGCAGTGGAAAGACACGTTACCATTAACGTTACAGACGAGTTCTCTAACGGTATGCTGCAACAAACGTAGGAGCTAAGTTGCTTCTCTCATATAGGCGAAAAATTTCTTTCAGTGTTTGTTTCTTGCTGCTCACAAGATCGCGCTTAGCGTAGACTCCCACAAAACATTCGCAAGGTTTTAAGCGAAAAAACGCCAGGCCTGCGCTGAAACCGCAGCACAGTCACAGCGAAAGCTGGAAGAGCGGCGTTTACAGAGCCCGTTAAGCTCTCTTGGGGCTACAATACAAGTACACTAGAAAGGTACCCACTACGCCATAAATCACAATTTTTGTGAGGTTGGGAAGCACCTACTAAGCCATTATTCGTCATTCTGCGGAGAAGCGAGGTACCAGCTACACGTCTGTAAGGCATTATGTGCACTTTGTGGACGCGACGACTGATGACGATGAAGAATTATGGCTCAGCCCTTTGTAATGGGTTGGGATCTTTAAACGGCCCACCAGTAATGTAATTTGCATTGGGTGACGCCCGGTCACTATTTCCCTCTCCCGTCATGCTGTATAACATACGTTGACGTGGGAGAGAGACGGGGGGGGGGGGGCGAAGAACTTTACTGAGACCCCGAGGAAGTGGATCATGCGCTTATGGGCTTCCTTGGCAACCAATACAAGTGCACTTGTGAGGAACCCACTACGCTATAAATCATTGTAATTGAGAAGTAGGGCAGCAGGCACTGTGCCATTTTTCGTCATTCTACGGAGAGCGTTGGTACCTGCTATACGCATGTAAGGCATTATGCGCACTTTTTTGATGCTGTGCCTGATGACGATGAAGAATTGTGGCAGAGTCCTTTGTAATGGGTTGGAAGCATTCAACAACCTACTCGTTGCGCAATTCGCATTGTGTGACGCCTGGTTACAGAATTCGCGTTGTGCGACGCGTGGTGCTTATTGTAATCTTCTACCACGCTATATTGCACATGCTAATGTGGTTCCTTTCCGACATGAAGCCTGTATAGGACCTTTTTGCAAAGCAGTTTCAAGCACCGGCATGGCTCAGAGGTAATAAAGAAAAAAAAAACCGGCATGGCTCAGAGGTTGAATACTGGGCTCCCACGCAGAGGGCCCAGGTTCGAACCTCGTTCCATCCTGGAATTTTTTTCTTATTTCGTTTTTTTTTCTTATTTCGAGCGATACTGGTTACGGACACCGGCGGCGGCGGCAGCGGCAGCGGCGGCGGCGGCGGACAACTACGGCGCCAAAAAACGGCCGGTGAAATGATCTCATAACAGCTTTCGCTGTAAAACAAGTACGAGACTGTAGTGCTGCATACTTACCCAAAGCCGCCAGCCCCAAGCATCTTCAGGTTCTTGAACTCACGCATCCGTGGAATAAACGCGGAAAATGGAAGTGGTTTAGGTGGATTCATCTGCGGAGTAAGCAACAAACATATGGCTGTCACGAAAACGCTGGCATGTGCAGCTAGTGAGTTATATTTCATTACGTCATAACTTATCTATCCTTCGTACGCTTTGTATCTCCTCAATATAAATCTGTGAAGCTATACGTGCGCATCAACAGCATTGCGTCGTATGTCTGCACTGATATATAATCTTCGGTAGTTGAAATGCTGCAGTATACTGCACAGTTTTGCGCTGCCAAATAATTTATTTTCGATATTCTTTATTTTTCCTTTCTTCTTTTATTTATTTATTTATTTATTTATTTATTTATTTATTTATTTATTTATTTATTTTGCTTTGCCTTGCTCATGAGTGTCGTTATGGAAGGAAGCTACTAATCATCGCTGTAGCTGTTTCACTGAATGTGATTTCTCCCGTATATCACTAAGTGGTAATAGCTTGCCATCAGGTCTCGATGCAGCACAAGCGATTTATGGGCAACCAGAATACTCGGTAGATCCCTTGCTTTACTTCGCATTTGAATGTGACTTCATTTCATTTGTACGCTCTCCGAGCGCATTCTTCTAAGCAGCACTTGCGATACTTTTTTACGGAATACCTAAATATCAAAACCACGTGAATAAATGCGCGCTCATCTTTCCGAGTAGAACGTCAAAATGCCCACCCGCTCAAGCTTGTTGACAATAGCTTCACCGATGGCCATCCAGTCTGTGGTGGGGACTTCAGCAATCTTCTCCAATGATGTCGCTACCTCGCATACGATGATAATCAGCTTGCGTATGGTGTTACCGAGTTCTTTCGCAACTTCCGTATTTTTCTTTATACACTGCGCAAGAAACAATGTCGAAGGTGGTTAGTTTAAAGTGTTCGCCTGCAAAATCTTCATTGACACCTTTATTGTGAGTATTACTCTAGCGAAACCTCAGAGTGGCAGCTCGGTTTGAATGCGTACCGCCCCGTAGCTGTCTGTAGGAAATATGGAACATCAATGCATGTTCTATTTCTTATTCTCCAGATGCAGCCCCCAGTCACCAAGCCGACAATTTAAAACCTAATAGAGTCTCTATATCTCCCTTTTTATCGCTTCAGTGCACATCTATCACTCAACGTAAACAACTTTTACGTAACATAAAGCTCAATTTTAGTTTTTATACAATGCTTCATTCTTTTTTTTTTCATTTATACTCATACCATACCAACAAGACTTTGAATGCGTCCTTTTAACGGCAGCCTTGTCGACGGGCGCAGGATGCGTCTGTTGCAGAAGCAAAAATTTTTGTTTTGACAGTGTTTAAGCAAACTACGTGCTTTTGCAATGTCAAAAACGTGTAGGAGTTCGGAATCGGGCGTTGTCTTGAGCACCTAAGCATCGCATTCAATTTCGTAATGTGTAGATTCCGTAAAATGTAAATTAGCAGCTTCATTTTGGATTATGAAACCTTGGAACGAAAGTGCACTATTGAAACATGCATATATTTGTAGATAACTCTCAGCTTACCAATCAAGAAAGCTAGCACCTACTACCAGCACTGGCTAGTACTGGATATCCGCTGTCATAAAAGTGACATTGCCTTAGTTCAATCTCCGATTATCAAGTTATCCATCAATTTTTACTGCTCGCATGCATGTTGCGGGTTATAACGCTGAATGAGGGTCGCAGTTCATCGGTTTATCTGCTAAAGAGTTTCAGTTTACCAGGTTATGGAGACCGACCAAATTCTCGACCATATCGCGGATGTCCTGGTACGTGATGACTTGCTTGTTGAGCTTCAGTAGGCACTCTTGCGCGTGGAGAACGACCTCTTCCTGGCAAAAGTGCGACAGTGGTTCGCGCATCAGCGACACCTTGCTCTCGCGCTTGATGAAGAACTCCAGCAGCACCGTGGCCGTCTTTGGAATCTGAAAACGAGTAGATGGCACTGTGCTAAACTTTTCTACTTTCATACTGTGAGGACGTGTGCACAGATAGATTTCGCAGTGCTGCTTTCAAAGTGATGATATGTCAAGGAAGAACATCTTTTGAATGAAATCAGTGTTAACGTGTTCGTGTCTTCTTATGCTCCCTGGCTCTCTCTTTTTCTGTACTTAACCCTGTATTGCGCATAAGAAATAGTGCACGTTACGATGTTTTGATATCTTTTTAAGCGCGGAAATCTACGCTTATGTTAGCTTTTTTGATAAGCTAGTAGCAATTTGCAGTTGTATATCCGCGAACTAACCACTGATTATTATTATTTGTAATAAGAATTGCACCCCAGGAAACACTGTATTTTTTTGTGCCAATGTATTTACTCTGCATTGTCAGAAAGGGACTAGTCGGTATAATTTTTTATATATGCATGATTGCTCGAGAATTAGAGGCTCAATCATGTACTACCACCTGCAACCTGTGTTCTGTTAGAGGTTTTGGCGCTAATTCAGCGCAGGGTGATTTCTTTTGCAAACCTTTTTTTCTGCAAGAGGTTAGCGATTTATTCCTTTTTCATTCTTTTGTAGTTGAATCCATGTCTCTGACATAGCTTAGGCTTACTTCTTTATCCTGTGTGCTACGAAAGCGCACGCCGCAAAGAACAACTCTCGAAGGTGTAAAGATACTATACAGAGCGATAACAGCTGTAAAGAAATATGCCCTCGCGTCTTCTGTTCGTGCAGGTCTTAGATTTTTGCCTTTATGCACCACCTATTGTTGCCGTGAAAACGTACGAATCGCTTTTACAAGGAGCCTCAAACACACTTTAGTCACAAGTGCACCGCTTGCCGACTAGTGCACACAATAGAGACATTCACAACAATTCAACATTATTTTGTGTATACGCTCCGGCGCACAATGACACACCAATATCGCATGTCTTTGATGTGTCTCGATCAGCGCAGTCTACAGCCTCAGCGCATCGACGTAGTTTTCTTCCCACTGAAAGATTTTCAACTCTTTTTCTGTCTCATATGAGAATGGTTAAGTCTTGGAGATGAGGTTAACGTGATTGTGCAGTTAAATCCCCATTACCAGCATTGTCTGCTTGTCAAGGTACGGAATGTCAAATATAATACCTGAGAACTTAGTTCCGAGTATGAGCCCACTTTTCTCAGGAAGCAGATACCATGAAGTTCATGCAAACCAGTTTTTGCGGCAGAACATTTTCACGAATAAATTGCAGTTATGCTCTATAAAGCGCAGCAAGCTCTTTTGCACGCTGTCATCGTATCACTGAATGACGACATGAGGCGCACGACAGATGTGTGAAAAGTTCAAGAATTTTCGAAAATCAAATTACTTACTCTGGGGTAAAGCGACACGAGCATCTTCGCCGACGCTTTTCGCTTGTCCAAGCCTGCAATACCAAGAGCATTGTTTTACGGCCCACTCACATCCCTTCAAAAAATACGTTTACTGCAGAACTGCGCTACTTCAACGTAAAATAGTACAGGTCATTTTCCTGTAACCTTCAAGGTTTCTCATGTTAACCTATTCATTAAGAAGTTGAAATACCTCCAGCCACAAATTCTTGGAGGAAACCCGACGCATTGCGAGAAGCACGACCACAAAATTGACTTCGAGGGCGCTTCCATCATAGAAACGGAAAGGAATCTGGGAAGGAGGCTCTTACTCGAGTCGTGGCACATCCAGAATACACCTGCGAATGTGAACCGGTCCCTCGGAACAATGCCTCCGATCTACGTGCACGGCCTCCGGAACGTGAGGGAAAGAGAAAGGCGGAGCCAAAAACAAGCCGCGACGAAGCCTCCCTGATCAGCACAGTCACCCCTGAAGAAGAGACCAAGCCGGTCTCGAAACGTCGGGTTTCCTCCAAGAATTTGTGGCTGAAGGTATTTCAACTTCTTAATTCTTCTACCCAGCCAGACAGACTTCTGTCGAAATGTTTACATTTAACCTATTCATAACTATCAGAAGGATGAAGAAGCGTCGTCATCGTCATCACAATAGTCGTTGTCGTCAGACTATCTTACGTGCACTGTCGTACGAAGGCCTGTCACAATGATCTTTAACCCACCTTCTCCTGCACGAGCTGATGACATTTTATGCCTACAGATATCTGAATTTTGTCACACCTAGCCCTTTGCCATCGTCGGCCGTGCTTACCGCCTCTTGGTATATAAGAGTTAGCTTTCTCACAAAGATGAGAAATCGCGAGCAATAACTTATTCGCAACTGTGTGCAATAGATTACAGCATTGTTCTTGGCGCCGAGTGCTTACAGGGTAATAGAACCGTCTTATGGCTAATCGATAGAGTAACAAAAAATATACCAAATTTTTTTGTGGCGTCCCAGGACATATTTGCACTAGTTTTCCCACTTTACGCGCATGCGCGCATTTCAATGGAATCAAAATTATTGTAAGCTTATTTTCCTTCTGCTACTTGAAGTCTCTGTACATAACGGTACTGAAGTGTAAGACAAGACGAAACACACATAAACCAACAGACACGGTTAATTATGTTGTGTCTCAGAAAGAAATGAGCCCTTGATCCATGCCCTCTTTTGTTAAGACAAGACGAAGACACAAGAAGGTAAAGCACACACGCCGAGCACTAACTATAATCACTAACTATAATTTTACAATTTGTTCGCCCAAGGCAAGCCTTTGTATCTTTAAACACAAAGGACGCAGAAGGAAAAACACCCTGGCGCTAAACAAATTTGGAACATGTGGATTACAATAAAGACGCGAATGAACTCATGCAAAGCGCACATGTCAAAGATTTGCAGTCATATTTCACAACACAAAAAATATATTTTAATTACCTGGTTTGTAGGTTGAACGAAAGACTTGCCGACATGTGTGTAAACATATTAATGGATGTTCAAAGCTGAAAAGCTTCCCTTTTTAGACTGTCACGATGTCGTTAAAGAAGTGACGTGCTACGCAGATTATGTTCATAAACTCAGCGGCGACAGTCTAAAGCAAGGCGCTGCGTTAAGGGAGGTTTGCTGCTCTCTCAGCTTGGCTAACCAGCATGTACAGTGTATTCCTATGCACATGAAAAAGAAATGTTGCTGCCCTGGTTACTCTGTCACGACGTGATTAAAGAAGTGACGTGCTTCGCAGGTTCACAATTTCACAAACCCCAGTGGCGACAGCATAAAGCACGGTTTCATTAAAGCGCTCCTTTAAGTTAGCTGTATGGCTCTCTAAGCTTGCTATTCAGTCTGTGCAATGTATCTGCATGCACATGAAAACAAAATATTGCAGGCGGCGCTACAAAAACAAATGAAAAACAATGAATACTATGGTCGGTGCTACATGAACCGTGTTTATGCAACCCCTCTTTGTACGGCTTTTGCAGAGCAAGGCATTTGACGCTGACTGTTGTTACGTTAAAAGCGTCCATAGAAACATACAAACTCGTTCAATTTTCATATTTATATCGCTGATTCTTCTCTTTGGTCTTTTCGAGAGCAGTGCGCTGCTTACCGCCCTGTAACCACCTTTCATTTGCGTGTGTATGACGCACTATTGTTTCTAATAAAGCAGTGAACCATGGCAGTAGTACGACTTGATGCTAGGATGCCAGGAATTCAGTTCTGTGAAAAAAAAAAAAAAACATGAGCTAGATTTGAAAGCACAAAGAGATTGGCTTTGTCAACGCCAGAATTTATAAGCAAGCGTGAACTCAGATGACAAAAGAGGGTAGGCGTGGATAAGCGTACACAAGAGAAGAGATTAGGACACTTGTGTCTGTGTACGCACGCCTACCTTCTCGTATCATGAATCCGTACCAACTAGCTCAACTCTCTGTTATTCTTATCTACACTAAGACGGTGATTGCTTCTGGACTGTCGTCGAATCTTTGCTTCTCGGAAGACTCCTTAGGCCTAACCCTGCTAGCCCTAACGCACGACGCTGCCAGCTTGTAAAAATTTACAACTTTGTCGGCTAAACATTCGTTCTTATCGCAAGTCAACTTTACGGAATCCCGCAAGGTGGCGGTAGGGTTAAGAAATGGGATATTGACGTCAACGCGTTCGTAGCACGAAGCCACAAGCAAATCCCTACGGATTTCTCAGAGAGAAAGCTTCTTAGTTGCCGAAAAATTTGTCCTGGTCCGGGGATCGAACCAGAGACCAACGCCTCTCCTGTGGTCGCTCTACCAACTGAGGTAACCAGGAAGCTAGCAATTGGCAGCGCGATGGCGAATTCATCGGCAACTCGAAGCACATGGACACATGCATGTTATCGCAAATCAGTTCTACTGAAGACGCATTTTTCGGCAACTAAGAAGCTTTCTGCGAAATCCGTGGGTATTTCCTTGTGGCTTCGTGCTACAAACGGGTCGTTGTGAATTTGCTTTTCTTAACATTCGTTCTTATATCTGCGGTGGTAATGAACGTTTTCCTATTGACCGATCAATTTGCGCCGCCATCTGTAGGCAGCACGCCGCAAGCGTGACTTGGAACTTACTGGCCTTGTCGGTCGATGCAGCAGCAGCGGCCATGGCACTTGGTTTGCGTGCGCCTGGTCCTCGAAGTGGAGATGCCCGCGTCGTGTACAATGCTGTCGTTTGAAATTCGGCGACCGGTAAGCGCACCGGCCAGGTTTGACGGTAGTCGCTGTCGTTCCAGAAGCGAGGCTGGGACGAGGTGCGTGAAGGCACGAGACCAGCTTGTTCTTCTTCTCCCTTTAGAAAACCCGCAATCCCGCACATGCACGCATAATTTCCTTGATGATGATTGATAATTTATTTCGACAATGGCTCAAGCCCATTTAGGAGAATCGGCCAACAGTCGCTGATAATAAATACTCATAGAGTCTGTTATGCATTCACCTAACACGACTCGAAGGCGGAAGCCATCTTATTTTTTTTTCTTTTCCTTCTCAGTCGATGTTTTGATTCTCCCCCACATCTTAAAGCTTTCTGCACCTAACGTGGCTTTTTACAGCCTCCAGGATCGGAGGCATTGCAAGCTTCTTTTACCCTACGTGGTTTTGCACTGCCTCCGGGATTGGCCCACCTCTGACCGGGCGCCACTGTAATCTGAATTTTTGCGATATGTGACGCCATAATGACGTCATATGGCAATGTTAACACGCGATGATGTTTTAGGGGTGAAGCTCCTTAAAGCGGCACCCGTTCGTCCCTCGTAGTTGTCGTAGGCGTAGTGCGTAACCAGTCATAACGCTAGTACCATATCTTGACCTCCAAGGTGGTGCCGGTGGGAGATTTTTCCTGTGCGTTGTTGAACAATAAAAAATTCGCAGCGTGCGCGTTAACTAAAAGCCGAATTCTTCTGTCTCTCATTCCCCATTAGCAGCCATTGACATGTTCCAGTAGGAAACGTTAGTAGAAGAAGAAGTGTAAGTGTTAGCTAAAAGTTGACTTCTTCTGTCTCTCATTCGCATTAGCAGCCATTGTTTACCTCCAAGGTTGTGCCTGGTGAGATTTCTCCTGTGCGTGATTAAACAATAAAAATTTTGTTCAAAACGCCGTTGGTTGATCAAATGAACCAACGAAAGACGCCAGATGTTTTCTAAAAGCAAGACGAAAGAACGCCAGATGTTTCTAAAGCAAAACTAAAAGACGCCAGCTGCTTAACGAAAGACGCCAGACGTTTTCTAAAGCAATGGTTTTCTAAACAATGAAAATTCACAGCGTTCATGTAAAATTAAAGTGAGCTGCAAGTCGTCATAACTCATCGAACCTTTAGTATAAACGCGCCCGATCTCACGTCGGTGATGATGTACTGGGCAGAATTCACGGAAGATTCACGGTTTACCGATGAACATCCGCAGCTTCGCCCACTCATCATCATTCACTCCGTGGATATGCTGTGATTTTTTTTTTTTTTTTGCACCACTCGTCGCCGGCCAATTTTCGCGTTTGATGATGCTAAGGCTTAACACAGCTGAAACATCCGTGGAAACGCGGGAGGAGCTGTTCGTAAGTGAAACAGAGTAATGCGCATTTCAGGAGTCAAATTTGTTAAACCAAAGAAAATGTTATAAAGAAAAAAATGTTGAAGAAGGGCTTTCACGGAGACTGTGCTAATACGTTTTGAATACGGCTTTCATTCTTCTCAGGATTGAATGGGAGCGGAAACGAAAGGCTGTCAGTGAATGAGTAGAAGCAGCCTTGCAAAGCTAATGTTTTTATGTGCATTTTTTTGCTGGTTTTACTACTTCTGTGCGGCACTTTTATTCAGTCGACAGCAGAGTCGACAGAAAACAAATCGATGAATCTAAACCAATAGCGCCTACCTAGGTTTGAATTACGCGTGCAAGACACACCCAAGTGTGCGCTTCGATAAAAAAAGCCTCAAAACAAGTGTAAAAGTTACACAGTATAGACGATAAGGCGCGTTCGAGCAATGCAAAGCACGTAGCATTGACCGAATCCGTTTCCCGGTGAAGATTGCAACTGCATGAGCTTCTTTCGCTGCAAAACGGCAACCGTATACCACACGAACCAGAGAGTTACGTCACTCCCTGCTTCACATAATTAGGACTCGCGAAAATCAGCTTGAACACATCGGTATATCGGATCAGGTGATAACACAGCCTCGCTGGCTGATCACATTCATTCCGTGGATTGCAGTCTAATTTCGAGCCTCTTTCGCGCGTATTGCATATATGGGTAAGGCAATTTCTGACTGAGAGTACTGGCTGATCCAGAAAGTAGCGTAGTCTAACAAGACGTCTCAACGAGTCACGTATTTTAACTGCTGTATCTGCTTGCACATTACCAGAAGCCATTTGCACTGGTTAATTTCATATAGTGTGGCTGAATGAGGAATAATATAGGCTGGTGTTGGCTAATGCTGACTAAACATGACTGAATGGTTGTTAGTGCCGGGTACGTCTGGCTATCCGCTGTTTTAACGTCGACAATATCTTTGTTTGATCTCTGTCCAATAATTAGGTTGCCTATCAATTTTTCTTTTTGTTTATAATACCCCCCGAAGAGCGATCAAATGCGTTTTCTCGTTTATAATTTCCCGAAGCTGTCTCTATGCAGTACCGACGTTTTAAGTGCTACTTGGCGTTCCTGCATTAGACGTCTTCCACTTAGTAAAAGTACACTAAGAAAACTTCCAAAGTACATGAGACAACTTTGAGGGCTAACACCGCGCGAGCACAGAATCAGAACACTCAAGGGATTCCTTGCGCATTCACTTAAGACGACTTGAAGGCGAAAGCCGTCTTTTTTTTTCTTCTCAGTCGTTGTAATGATCTTTCCCCGCTACTCTCCGAAAGCTTCGTGCGCCTAGCGTGGTTTTGCATTGCCTCCAATATAGAAGGCACCTCACCTGGTTTTGCACTGCCTCCTTGATCGGCCCACCTTTGACCAAGCTACGATATCATGGGATGGCGGCATCATGTGACGGCATCATGTCATGCCAAAATTTGTGACGTCAAGATGACGTCGCCAATTTTGGTGATCTGTGAAGTCATCCTGACGTCATGTAGTGACGTCTTCTCGTGATGATTTTCTGTATCACACGTCCCCCGACGCCGCAGGACGCGAGACGCCACCGACGCGGGACGCTGAGGGTCAAATTTAACGTTTGATGAGGCAATCTAAGGCTTTCGCCTTAAAAGTCTGACAGCCCACACAGACGATTCACTCCGCAACCTCATGGACCCGCTTTTTTCAACTTTTTCCGGTTACCAGAAAAAAGAACCACACATCAGGTTGTTTGCAGCCAGCAGCAATAATATTCCTGTTTAATCGAAGTTTTTCCTCACGGTAATCTTTCGCACCGGCTTAAAACGCGATACTTGTTAAGAAGTAAGGTTAGAGAAAACCAAAGTTTGGGAAGAGTCAAAGTGGAGAAGCCAGCCGGAGAACCATGCCTCGGGCCTGTGAAGTTTCTCGGCGGAATTTCGCCCTTTGGCGAGAACAAGCCGGTTGTGCCAATCTCGCGCATTCTAGGATCGAAGCTGTGAGAAAGTCAGAAGCGCCATGTGGATTGTCTTGTTGTCAGTGGCAAACAAAAGGACAACAAAGAAATCACAGTACTAGGCCCAGCTGCTAGCGGCAACCGTTCAAACAAAAGAATTCGGAGAGGCCGCGTTGATCTCCAGAGAGCCTGAAGGGCCCAATCTGAGCGTGAGCGTCCAGGAAACTCATCGCAAGTGTTCCTGGGTCCCCGGGGGAAATGAAAAACGAGCGCCAGAATTATTGGAATCGTCCTTTCACGAAGCGAAAGGAGTTGGACGCTTGAAACTGGCACAAACGTAAACACGAAGAATCAGTGAACTGCCTCTTATCCACAGACAGAACACATATAACAAAGATGGCGCGGAAACAGCCGAAGTGATTACGAAATCAAAGTTTAAAGGCGCGACGAAATTACGGATACAGATTGCGTGTGGAAAGTTTTCAGGGAGCAGCTAAATGGAGTTTAGAAAACAAGCAAATTGTTTGGGTAGAGACACCATACGAAGACACATAAATGTTCCATAGGCACTGACAGAAAACGGATTTCGAAACGATTGTAAAGGGCGTGACTCCTTGAATATTTCGTCCCACTTGTATGAATTCCAGGGCAGTTCAAAATCTGGCATGATATCTGCGCACATCGAAAGAACCTGTTTCTTTTTTATATATATCGCGTGTCGTATCAAGCAACAAAAGGAAGAAATGTTGCGCGTGGTATTTCATGTCAGGCGACAAGTCACGTTCTGTGTAACTCAAACACTGAATTAGGCATTATTTCTCCCACGAAACTGTAGCTCGATCACCTTTCTTTATAACAACATTAGGCACGCATCAGGCTCAATTTTGTCGCGTTCTTTGTGGTCAGTGATAAATAAAAACGGTGTCTTGAAGGCCTGAAAATCTGATTGTGAAACAGCATCTACCCTTCATTACAGCAAGTAACCGTATGTTACCGTATGTCAAAGTAACTTTGATCGAATATAGCAGAATCTTTCAATTACATCGTTTTTATGCGAATAAAACAAGATTGAGCAAGAAGAACACTGACACAACTGCCACTTCTTGAAACGAACGTGAATGCAGGCGTGTAGCTTTATTTTGCCACACAACAACAACAACACACACATGCACACACAAGAAAAATAAATGATAATTACATTTCGGCGTGCTCTCTTATTATGGCAATTAACAGAGCGTCTGAATCACGCGTGTTTTTCTTTTTGTCTCCCTGGCTAACTGGAGGATCGCGACCGCCTGTCGTGTTTCCTTATTTCTAGACAGAAGCTCAAAATGTCAACTCCTGTTGCAACAGAAGCGCACGGTGTACGCTATCCAACTGCTAGTGTTGCAAAACAACAGACACATCAAAAGAGTTACGCATATTTATCTTGGCCACGGGCCCTTCACCGCAGCTATGCATCACATCCGTTTCTCGGGGTTTTCACATATGCAAACGTAACGCTATCAACAGTAATTGACGAAGAAACGAGTCGATGCTACGAAAGTTTTTCAATCACGTGCACTCTGATTAGTAATTAGAGTGCACGTGATTACAGATATTACAATTCAGTGCACGCATGCTGTCGTCAAACGACATTCGGCATGAGGGCGACTGTTCAAACGTTCGTCGTCAGGCATAGCTGATGGCCCCTGTCGTCAGTTCGGGTACTTTCCCTTCGTCAGAACCATTGGAAGTAGAGGGGCCTCCCTTTCGTGACCTCGGCCTGCGGCAGTGCCCTCGCAAGCACACACCTTCGCGTACTAGACGCTGAAAATAAAAGAATGCATTACTTTTGGTCATACCGACACCAGAGGCAATGAATGACAATATAACTGGCGTCCACAATCATCGTGAAGCTAGACATATGTTAGTAAATGGGGCGAACCCAAGGCAAACGAAAAATTACGAATTTGAAGACTTGTCAATTCGGTCACTGCATCTGAATTCATATCTTTTCAATTTCAGACCTTCTTGAATATGCGACCATTATACCGAATACGCCAGAGTAGCTTAGGGGCTATGGCCTTGTGTTTTTATTCTCGAAGTTACTTCATTGAAGCCGCATTTTAAGCAGGTTGAAATGTTTTGTGGGCTCAGATGGAGGTCGGAGCTGAACAAAATCAATATAAAGCCCCGATGCAAAGCTGACCGCAGGTTTGTGCTTGGGTCCGTTCTGCGCTTACTGCTGTGTAGTAAGCAAGATGATAAAGCACACCGGGAAATTTTAGAAGACTCTTACCTTGCAAGGGGTGCCGTCCTCTTCAACAGCCATCCTGATGTACCCCTCAGGCATGTGACACAGGTAGATGCAGTGCCGGCGAATTTTGTCCTGCTCGAACGCGTGACAAAGAAAGAAAAGAAACGTAACAGCCCTGATGTTGCGAGGACTCTATGAAAACAAGCTGCACAGTCTACACTAACTCTGAGGTCGCGTCCTCCAACTTCATGCTCCCCTTTTACCAGCCTGTTTACACGGTATTCTTATGTTGATACATAGATATATAAATGATTGCGTTTACCGCGTAAGAAATGCGTTTGTCGGTCCTCTTCGGTTTTGGGCTGCACCGCGAGAAATGTGAAAGAATCACTACCCTACCATCGTACCAACACACGCACGCACACACGCACGCACGTACAAAAACATTATACCCTAGAGTTGTTCGTAAGTGACATAGTTAGCTGGCCAATGGCAAACTAACTTTGTGAACGAAAAATATTGTGAATTCGAACCAGGATTTCTGGGCTGGTCAAGTCAGAAGAGATCACGGGTGCATTGAATAGACAATTAAAAAGCACAGTTTAACTCTCAACCGATTCATTTTGGAGTTTCCACATCGGAATGACGCAACACAAAGGGGGCATAACTGACAGTGACACGGGGAATTCATTGTGATATGCGGTGATTGCTGCCTAACATGCGGATGAGCTCGACAGTGCGACAGACCGGGAAAACGCAGCGACAGCAAGAAATTTTGTTTTGCCAACAACTTTTAGGTGTATAACATTTCCTGTATCTGAGCTATCGTGTTTCGCAGAAAGGATCCGCGGCAGCTATTATATGAAATAGGCCAAAATATGCCACGCGGATTGTCGAAAATACGTGATAAAAGACACGAACCTGCTGCTGTAGTTCAGTATGTGTATACATGGCCTGACACTGCTGAGTGTGAAGTCGCGCGATCAACACAGCCGCATTTTGATGTGTGTTGAAGGCGAAAATAATAATAATATCTGGGGTTCAACGTCCCAAAACCACGATATGATTATGAGAGACGCCGTAGTAGAGGGCTCCGGAAATTTCGACCACCTGGGGTTCTTTAACGGGCACCTAAATCCAAGTACACGGGCCTCAAACATTTTCGCCTCCATCGAAAATGCAGCCGCCGCGGCCGGGATTCGATCCCGCGACCTTCGGGTCAGCAGTCGAGCGCCATAACCACTAGACCACCGTGGCGGGGCGAAGGCGAAGATTGTCGCTCACTTTGTTGAACGCCAAGTAGTCAAAGGCAATCGGGAGCCCCCATTCCCCAGCTACAGCGTACCCCATTATAATATGGTGGCTTTGACAAGTAGTAGCAAGCCAGGTGATAAACCAGGCTAGCATCTCCGGAAACATCATTAAAATTGCTATCTCTATCTAATAGCTCGAAACTCACTTCCCACTGAGTCACGTTTATCTTACTCACCAGTTTTGTGCGAAGACGGTGACAAGCCGGGTCTTTCGTGAAAAAGTGGGGAGTCACTTCGACGAACACACCTGCGCAACACACCATGCAATATTAATCAGTCACCTAATTATATTTCAGTGCTCTCAGAAGGCGTTTAAGCAATTAAAATACAGCGCATTCTTGTGGTTTCTTGTCTATTCCGTGTCAATAATTGCATTCGGCCGCCGTCAGTATTTTGGCTACGTGGTTGATAAAAAAAAAGAGAAGCTCCTTTTTTTTCTGAGCAACCTTGATCTGTCATGCATAAACATAGTGGGCGCAGACACACGCGATGGTAAGTGAAAGATTCAATTTTCTAGCGCTGGATTGGTAAATATTCGAGGTCTTCAAAAAAAAGAAACATTTTAACTTATCTCTCTGGATAAAGTGTTCAGTCACTTGGGCGAAAAAAAAGAGGTTTCCTTGAGCGAAAAAGAATAGTTCCCAAATTGAAAACTCGTTCGTTTATTCTTGATTACTAGAACCTATGGTGGGGACGGCTATATAGACATCATGCGAATTGAGATATAACAAACAGAACAAATTATCTTTCAAGGCATGTTTGGTGAAAATGAAGTTCAATATAAAAATAAGGTGCTGTAAAAGTTGAATTGTGATAGTCTCAGACCAGTACAAATTCACAAGGAAACAATTTATCTGTTTACAAATTAATGCCCACGGCCGCTTGAACGTGCATATCAGGTGGCAGTATCAGGGGACAATGCGACGGAACCTGTATGCATGTCATCATCACAATCGTCATCCCCATCATCATCGTCATCATGCATGTGCGCGGACCTAATTGCTTGTATATGCGCCGTCCTCTTCACTCACGCTGGCTGGCATCAGAGCCCATCATGGGAGTAACGCGCACAGTTGATGACATGGCCAATGAGGTCATCCTAACAAGAGGCGAAACAGCCTTATTCTAGAATCGAACAAGCACATTACAGAAGGAAAGAGTAAAAATTAGAATATATTACGTGACAACGTATTGAAGTTTCTTGCAATACTTAGAGACAGAATAAAAGATAACAAGACACAGACACTGTTAACATTCATGGCCGTAACGCTCCTCCTATTCACGAAATCTATTCGAAAAGCGCATACGATTGCTTGTGACGATAGGGTTTGTCATGTATAAATCAGCTGCAACTGATGGTAGTTGCAGTTTGAACGTCCGCCTACACGGTAATGTTTAAATATGACACCGTCTGTATCTGCGTACTCGTAACTTTAACAATTACAAATCGAACCTGCCCAATCAATAAAATACGGCACTGCGTATATCCAAAAGAGCGCTTGCCACTTACCGATGAAAACCGTTGCGACGACTATCACTACGGCCGAGTTCATGCTACTTAGATTCGTCCTTTGCTTTCTCGAAGAGGCTGCTAATAAGTCAGCTCATTCACGCCTCGAAACTAAGGCGGGTACGCCCAGCGAAGGCTCCGCTATAGAATGAGCTTCCAACGAGAACCAACTTTTCTCAAGCAGGCAATGTTTACCAGCCCAGAAAAAGATAAAACGCAAAAGCATCTAAAATTGCCCTCCTGACACATTCTCACAAGGCAGATGGAATTCCCCCTTAGGCACTGTGCCAACACCAACGCACCTTCGACGTGCCGAGAGGTGGCCTTGGTAAGGCAGGCGGCTGGGTGTCCCCCTTAATTACGAACCATTTGGAGTGCATCACAATTAAAGCCGCGATAATAATAAATAAAAATGACAGGAAACAACGAACACACGCTGCATTGTCGACTCATTCGCGCCAACAAAATATTGCTCGGGGCCGCTGCTTGTCTCCGCCTTTCTGTCGTCAGGACATTGTTTATCGCAACATGTGACCCGTTTGTTGTTGGTGTGGTCGGGCCTGCGTAAGTGCGCGTTCTTTCTGCGTTTATTTTTACGTCCAAGTTGTATCGATTCGCGTCATTTCCGCTCCCACATGACATGCGATCGTGCGGCGATATCGTAAAAACGTGCATATATTCATGTTGTGCTGATTTAAAGTGGCTGTCGGGCAGCTTGCCTAATAAACTTGTACGCACATAATCTCCTTTTGCCGCAGCACGAAATCAGTTGGTAATCAGCCGCCGCGTTTGAGAACATAAAAAAGCGATGCAGTAAAAGAAAAAATTCGGCAGATCCCGCATACCATGGGAATCGCTGTTATGCGAAGCATGGGTGTCGGGAGGGTGACTGTGGCGTAATTTTTTACATTGAGCGAAACGTTACGAAATGACGCTAAAGATAGGCGCAACTGGTATACGCACACACATATGATGAAGAGTCTCACATGTGTCGAACGTGTGTTATATAACTAGTTGTTTACACTTGCGTAACGATGCCAACAGCAACACGGGTATTAACAACACCAGACGGGCCAAGCTAATACGCAGTGCTTATATACTTGTCCGTTATGATGGAGAACGCACGCACGCGTCACGAAGCCGTGTAGATGTGTGGAAGGGGTTCTTGAGAGTTCCCAGGTAGATGGCGGTGGCGGAATGTGTGATGTGCGCAACGCCGACCTCGCCGATTCCGCTGCTTCTCTGTGTGTGTCCTGTGTCCTGTGTGGCGAAGTGGGATGCGGCTTGCGTTGAAGTTGCGCATCCTCGTGTTGTTATATGTGCCCACGCCTCCACACCTGCAATGAAGCCGCTTGCTGTAGACGACACAGGGGGCTCATTGCTCCGGGTTTCTGAAAGTGTTAACACGGCAGTTTATGTGAGCAGAGCGTCTTTTTTGAGGTCGTGCACGTGCGCGTGTACAGACTGTACGTTTAGAGCGGTGAGCGTGAGATGATTGTTGTGGTTGTGGCATCGAATGAAGGTGGTAGCCCGGTCCAGGACAATATCTAAAGGCCTGTTTGCTACCTTGGTCATGTAGTCGACAAACTGTGTGTCGAGAGAGCCGGCAAAATGACGGAGTCTGAGGTCGCCTTTTGCGTTGGTGAGGTATAGGCCGACGAGGCTGGTAGCCCTGGAAAGTGCTACGTAGACCAACTTCAGTGGCTGGCGCTTATCGTATCCGTAGACTGGCTGGGCGTATGTGGCCCTTTGTGACTTATATATAGTTAATGAGAACTAACAGACAATAATGCCAAGGAAAGTATAGGGGACGTAATTAGTAGTAAATGTAATGTAAATGTGAAGAAAGCAAAGTGGACGAAAAGATAGCTTGCCGCGGGTAAAGACCGAACCGGCGACCTTCGAATAACACGTCCGATGCTCTACGCGTCGGACGCGTTATTCAACAGTCGCAGGTCCGGTCCCTGCCCGTGGCAAGCTATCTTTTCGTCCACTTTTCTTTCGCCCATCGCCCAGCCTCATAAGAAATGAAGAGACCACTGCGTCATTCTGGCGGACCACGTGGACGAATGGATGGCAGTCGAGCTTCTTCAGGGGGAATTCTGCCTTCAGCTCCCCCACTTGCCTTGCGTTTCGATGTGTATGGCCGCGGTTACTGTGTTTATTCAGGCTGTGAATCACCTGTGGCCCATACCCGCATAACATGAACTGTGAGGGTATGTGCCACACGTGACTGATGGAGAGGGTTTCATGACGTACGCTGCAAGCGTTTTGAGTAATTTATGTCATAACCAGTGCATCGTGTTGGTCATAAACTGATACCCCGCTATGTCAATTTCGGTACATTACAAGTTATAGAGACGACCAGGAGAGCGCCCAGACGTAGGCGGCTAGATAGATAGATACGTAGATAGAAACGGCCAAAGTGCCAGAGGTTCGCTAAGAAATGTTTCGCGTAAAAAAAAAATCATGAGTTGGAAATCGGATACCGTGTCGGAGAAGGTAAGAACGTCATGAAAAGGAAATTGCCTATAAAGAAAGGAAACACTTACGCCGCATTGCTGTCTTAATATTAATAATAATTGTTGGGGTTTAACGTCCCAAAACCACGATATGATTATGAGGACGACGGCGTGGAGGCCTCCGTAAGATTCGGCCACTGAGGGCTCTTTAACGTGCGCCTAAACCTAAGCACACAGGCCTCAAACATTTTCGCCTGCATCGAAAATGCAGCCGCCAGCGACCGGGATTCCATCTCATAGTTTTCGGGTCAGCAGTCTGCCTAATAAAGAAGAAAAATCATCAAAACACATCCCACACTCCCGCTTCGCTTCGCTTTTTGTGTTCCTTCCTTCCTTACTTGTGGTACTACGCAGGCAATTTAGAACATGTTTTTGCGGGAGACATGCATCATGGCTTCGAACCATTGTGGCTGATATGGATTACTCTCCACAATTTATGCTCGTGTAGTAAACCGTTTCAAATAAACGAAAATAATCAATACTTTTTTGTGCTAATTAATTGAATGAATCGAATTTGGGTGCTCATCATCCGATGTCGCTTGGCTAAAAACAAGCTACGGTGAACAATTATCGGTCGGCAACCACCCAGTGTAGCGGGAAATTTTCACTTTCGTCAAGTACAGTAAAGTATGGTCAGCAATGTTACCCCTACATATATTCTTAAGTCGGATCTCTTGAAATCTACTTCACAAAAGCTTCGAGATGTACAACTGTGCTGCTTGGCGTGTCTTCCTCTCATTTCTCGGTAAAATGCTTATTTCTGAGTATGGATTGCCTCATGCACAAAAAATAATTCTTAGATTTCACTACAGATCCATCAAAGACGACGCATGCTTAATTTGGAGGATGCGAATTCGTATCCCGCCGATGGAAGGTCGTCCTTTGGTCCCCCTTTATCCCATAACTGCTGCGCTTTATTTAAAGCTATATAAATGACGGCCACTATAAGCTTCCCCTAACTTCGTTAACAAATTTCTGAGGTTTTACGTACCAAAACAACAATATGCTTAAGAGGCACACCGTAGTGGAGGACGCCGGATATTTTGAGCATTTCGTATTCCTTGACGTGCACTGGCATCGCACAGTGCACGGGCCTCTAGCAATTCCCCTTCATCAAAATGCAACCACCGCGGCCGGAATCAAACCCGCGTCTTTCGGGTCAGCAGCCGGGCGCCGTGACCACTCTACCACCGCGGCGGCGTTGCCTTTGCTTCATTGTCAGGATTGTGTGACTATACCTAACACAAATATACCCTTCATCGATTCTACTCTGACATTTATTGTTCTAGGCTGCCGAATTCACGGGCTACTTCGTACTCAAATATTGTGTAGAACTGCAATGTTCTCGTCGCAATAAATGAGAGAGCACCAATGGAGCGACAAAAATCGTTTTTATTTGTTCACGATTCAGTTTATGTGTTAACGAGGCTACCAAAAGTTACGTAATAGACGCAAACTACGTGAAATATATTTTTATCGCAATAATATCTTTCTCAATGTTACGCTCAACCGCTTATTTTGGCCTCATAGGCTCCATACTGCGTTTCAGTAATAACGCGTAATTGACATAGAGCAGCCGTTGCTGACATAATGGACAGCGGTTGCGGTCGCTACGCCAAACAGCACTTTCAATGTAGCCCCTGAAGTCGTAGCCGAGCTGGTGAACTTGAATGATCTGTAGATAATCCGGTTGCCCAGGTTTTGAAGCTTGCGCAAGTTGCCGGCCACCCGGTTCTTGCAAGTGCCGAAGTAGTAGTAGAGGTTGTTCCTTAGCTTCTTCAGCTGCATACAGGCATCAAAAACGCAGTTCGTTAAGCACGACCGGGTCACTCTCAACTTAAGGTGACAACATGAGTATATTAGCGCGAGTGAATTATTCGCATGCCTGTCATGCTCACCGATGCGTCTCTCGGTGCAGGGAAATTCGACCTAACTGTCTCTGACTAGCATTAATTTACTGCGCCGACAGTCGGCATGTCACGACAAGAATCGGAGAGCATTGCCAATAGTATAGACATCTACTTTGAAAGAAGCGTCGGGATTTTGCTCAGTGCCCTTATGACCGAGATATGGGTTCTTTTGACAATTGATGCAATTCTTAAATCTTAAGTGTTGTGACCGCACCAGAGCTCAACAGTATCTAGCTTTCTTTTCTGCAAGATCCTCAATTCGCTACCATACATCACGTAAGAAAACGGGGGCATTAAACTGTTATATTTTTGTATTGGGGCTATGATATTTGTTTTTCATATCCTCCAAAGCTCTCTGTTAGAGTAGCGAAGTGCCAGCGGCTGTCTACTTGTCATGACCAAAATCCTTATCTCCAATTGCAACGCTTAACTCGTAGGCGAAGTATTGCCATAACTGCAGTGAGTGGGTGAAGACGTTTCATGGTGTAGGATAAAGGCTTTAAATGATGACAGTGTTGCGGTAGGTAGAAATTAATTTTTACGATGCGTTCATGTCTTTCTAAATACCCAAGCTTTACGGCAACGACGCTTGCCTCTCAAGACATGACCCGAGAGTCATATTTTGAACAAGTGAGGACATGATGAGTTGATAAACGCCGCAGTTAGGTAAGTGGTTCACCGAAACATGACTGATGCCACATGTTTGTGTATAGTTTCGACAGTACTCGAGACAGCCGTGAAGCCAGAGTCAGGTGTTCATTTTTTAAGCGTGAAATGCTTTTACCTCCCGTTGTCGGCGACCTTCGAGTGACCTTGAGAGAAAAGCCAGCACCGTTATTCGGACTTTTAAACGAGATCATTTGGGTACGCAAATGAGACAATCCAGGCACTCAGAGAAGAACAAAACGAAACATCCGGCCAACCAGTGAAAAAACAATTAGGTCTCGCGGCACGGGTTCTGCCGCCTCTTCGAAAGATGGCGCCGCGCTGCGTGCGGCAATTGTTACCGTATATGACTCCTCTATGCGATGCACTAGGTATGCGTCGCGTCTTTGCAGCATGCACTAGAAGAACCCAAAGATTTTGTCCTTACAGCAAGAGAAAGAATGTCGTCCCAGTAGACCAGTTCAATGTGTGATGTGGTGTGGTGAGTTGGGTGCGCCTTTGCGAACATGCACTACACACTTTCTTAGATTGTGGCTGTATTATCGTCTCCAAACCATCTACTTTGTTGTTAGCCATTTCAAGTCGATATCTACTCTCGATTACAGGAGAGCCAGCCTTTTAGGGGCGAAGCTCCTTAAAGCGGCACCCTTTCGTCCCTCGTAGTCGTAGTAGTCGTAGTGCGTAACCAGTCGTAACGCTAGTACCAGATCTTGACCTCCAAGGTGGTGCCGGTGGGAGATTTTTCCTGTGCGTTGTTGAACAATAAAAAATTCGCAGCGTGCGCGTTAACTAAAAGCCGAATTCTTCTGTCTCTCATTCCCCATTAGCAGCCGTTGGCATGTTCCAGTAGAAACGAAGGTAGAAGTAGAAGTGTAAGTGTTAGCTAAAAGCCGACTTCTTCTGTCTCTCATTCCCATTAGCAGCCATTGTTTACCTCCAAGGTAGTGCCTGGTGAGATTTCTCCTGTGAGTGATTAAACAATAAAAATTTTGTTCAAAACGCCGATGACTGATGAAATAAACCAACGAAAGACGCCAGATGTTTTCTAAAAGCAAAACGAAAGAACGCCAAATGTTTCTAAAGCAAAACGAAAAGACGCCAGCTGCTTAACGAAACACGCCAGATGTTTTCTAAAGCAATGGTTTTCTAAACAATGAAAATTCACAGCGTACATGTAAAATTAAAGTGAGCTGCAAGTAGTCATAACTCTCATCGAACCTTTAGTATAAACGCGCCCGATCTCACGACGGTGATGATGTACTGGGGGCAGAATTCACGGAAGATTCACGGTTTACCGATGAACCTCCGCAGCTTCGCCCACTCATCATCATTCACTCCGTGGACATGCTGTGATTTTTTTTCTATACGGCATGTGCGAGTAGTATACGATAATGATAAGCAGCGACTAATAAGCGGACGGATATCGTCTTGCCTGCATCTCTCCAATGGAGACGACGTTGTCGAAAACCACCACGATGGCCTTTCCTGTGCACGGCGGGAAAGTGAGAGAGCCCAAGTAAAGGTAGTAGTTGGACGTCGAGTTCGGGAGCAGGAAGGCCATAGGAATGCGGGTCTCGGTCGTGTTGCCTCGCGTCGTCATGTGCTCTGTGGCGTTGATGAGTATGTCCAGGAATGGATTCGACACTTCCTTTTTCTGAAACCCAGCAGCGTTTTCGAGACAGCAGAGTCAGTTTCTGTGATGCATCCCTAATGCACTGACAACTGTCAACTTAATTTGCAAATAAATAAATAAATAGAATAAAATAAAATAAATAAATAAATAAATAAATAAATAAATAAATAAATAAATAAACGGAAAGAAAACAGCACTGCTGCGGAAAAAAATTTTTACAGAACGCTGTATCACGCACTTCGTGGCTTCATTAGAATTCGGATAATGCTACGAATATTTCTCTCAAGGCATCGGTCAGTGTATTCCTTTTTGCAGGTTTTCTAATGATCTAGTGGTTATGGTGCTCAAGTGCTGATTCGCGTGTCGCGGGATCGAATCCTGGGCCGCGGCGGGCGCATTTCGATTGAGGCGAAATGCTAGAGGCCCTTGCACTCAGATTTAGGTGCACATTAATAAACCCCAGGTGATCTAAATATCCGGAGCCTTCCTCTACGGCGTCCTTCAATCATAACGTGGTTTTGGGATGTAAACCCCCAACAATTATTATTATTATTAGGTCCTCTGATGAGCTAAGAAAGGGGGGTGGGTATGGTGCTCCTAGTGGACATCATCGTGTTTATGAACGATAAAGAAATGTGACACTTGGCGAGATTTCGTCGTTGCGGCAATAATGTAAATAACATATCTTTGCTTGAAGCGAAGTCGTTGACTGTGGGCAGCATCACATGCATGATACCTCTCTTGCTCATGCGCTATCGAACAATTTATTATTATTATTATTTAAACGAATGAGTCTTCCACGATAGTCGACAGCTCCAAATACATTAAAACAGCGCAGAAGAAACGTAACAATTAGTGGTTGATGTTTCGATAGGCCTAAGGTAGCATTCCCTGGCTTCGCTCACAAAGTCGATTTTCAGCAGCACACGTTCTTAGGCATAGCAACCTTGCGAACACATCGGTGTATGCTGTCTATTCATTCGCTCGTCACATACGGCCGAATAAATCCACACGGACCTAGACGTGCGAAACGCATTTAATTGACGTCTGATTGGCAAACGCGCAATAGGGAAACGGGACACCACACAAAAAGACCTATAAAGAATAGTTATCGTTGTCGTACAATTTAATCACATTATGTCAACCACAATTTCACAGATTTGTTATTGCTGCTGCTGTTACTGCTGCGGCTACGCATTTAACCGTAGCCGCAGCGTTTCACTGCGGCTACGGTTAAATGCGAGAGACGGAAATGGCATTTGACTGTTCATAAGTCGTTGAACGATTACTCTCACCCTGCTCTGGAGCTTTATGGACTTCGCTTTCACTAGTGAGCGAAAAGTCAAGCGATCCTGAACCGGCGTTGTATTGCCTTTGAGCGTCCGCGGCGGCCTTTTGCTACGGTGGTTCCTCTTGGTGCTTGCAAGCTTTCAGCTCCTATTGGCCTCGAGGCCCACCACTGGAAACGCCGGCGCCACCGTCGGCGTGACGTGCTTGGCAGGATCACGTGGTCTCAGCGGCCGCGTCGGCTGCTTGTGGCGCACTGCCGCGTGCTTTGAAAACGAGTTTCAAGTCCCACATGCGCTGCGGTCTGTTCAAATTCGGAAGTTTTCTCTCATTTCCTACTCAATTGAAACCATTGTAATAGAGTGGCTGCCTCCGAAGGCGACGAACATATGGGGCTCTACCGCTCGGTGCCGCAGTGCCGCGCTTACGCAAAGGAGCCCAGTGTCAGCCTGCACTGGTAACCGCGGGACAAGAAACAGCGTGAAGCATGGGTTGTAAAGCTAAGAACCGGCAAGTAGCCATCCGCTACGAGTTTTGTGTGCAACAAGCACTTCCGCGACGAAGACTTTTGCTACTGCGTCGGGCCTGCGATGTTCGGTGAGTAGCAGACAGCGCACACTGAGACGATGGCTCGCGCGCGCTTCCCGCCGGCAAATGATGCTTATCTGCCACAGGATGGTAAAAGCGCTACCTTTTACCACGTGCGATGCCATCTCAGAACCCTCCAATGCGACCTCTTGATCGTCGGCCCCGTGCTCAGCGTCCACAAAAATCGGCTGCAGATGCGCAAGTCATTGTTTAGATACGTTAAATTAAAAAAAAACGCACAAGGTCCCTTATGCATTCGTTACAGATGACTAGAAGGCGAAAGCCATCTTCTTGTCAGTCGATGTACTGATTCTCCCGCGCCCCGTCCAAAAGCGTTCTGCGCCTAACGCGGTTTTGCACGGCCTCCGTGACCGATCACGGAGGCCATGCAAAGCGACCATGACGTGTGAATACGTCATCATGTGACGTCACATTATGTGAGGTCATAATGACGCTACTATTTTGGCGATCTGTGACGTCATGATGACGTCATATGGTGACACCATCATGTGACGATTATTTTTTGCATCACTCGTGTTGACGCCGCCGACGCGGGACGCCGACGGGCAACCTTCTCATTTGATGAGGCATGCATTGCTTCATAAGCTACATAAATTTTGCATTGCCTCCGTGATCGGCCCACCGGCCAACCCCATGTATTTTCTTGGAGCCTCATTTATTTACGTGGGAAAGATGCCACCCTGTTGGCGTTAGACACGACACTGCTGCCAAAATTGCTGGGGTACTCGCCAAATAATTACTATCCTGTTTTGCGGCTGCTGGTTGCTGCAATAACTTCTACTTTATTCACCGCTATTTCAAGTTCATGTGGGTCCTAGTTCACAGCCGACGTTTGCAGAACAAGTCCGGCAAACGTTACTGTATTTTCTTTCTTTTCCTAGGCGTCGCATGCTACTACATGCTCGGTCTCGTAGACTGGTTCTTCTTCCACCAGCAATCTCGAAGTGGTGAAGCTTTGGTCTATGAATTTGTTGATGACAGAGAGCGGCAAGTTCACTGGAATGCAAACGAAACGATAATTAAGGAGCATTAAAAAAAGGCGTCGCATTTGCTCACGTTTTGTGTGAGCACCAAACGAAACGAATGCGCGGAATAAAGAAACATAAGCAGCGGCATTTGCCCGCTGAGAAGACCGATCAATACGCAGTGCGAGACAACTTGTCAAATGACATTGAAACGTACCCGAATTTAGACCGAAAAAGAAAAAAAAAAAAAACACTGAATCGTCGGGACGGCAGATACAAAGTTGCCATGCGCACCGAAGCCGCAGTTGTAAGGAAATTGTTTTTGAACTGCTCAGATAGCATCCGCGCTACAGTAGTTGTTTGTTTACTCACAAATTCTCATATTTTGCGGCCTAAAGTTCACAGCGCGGTGCCAAAATGCGCTCGTAGCAAAAGCGAAACCATCAGTATACGAACATACATGCAGACGCTCATACATGCAGAGGCACCGTCAGTCGTCGCGAAACCGTGCGATCGCTGGCTTGATGCTTCTTTCTGTAATGCTCCGCTTGGTTATACAGGCAGTCTACTCTAACGAGATATTTCACGTAGTTTGCACTCAGCGAGTCACTATCTTTCACGCAAGAAGCCGGTTCAGGGGTCTCCAACGCGGTGACAGCGTGAAGCGGGTGCTCGGTTTTCTGCAAAGAGACAGCGACTGTAGACTATCTTGTGCATCCAGTTCGTCGAAAATGATTATTTTGACATTAAAGGACACAGTTCGTTTCGAAAGTACTTACAGAAATGCCCTGGAGGGCTTCCGCGAGGTGTTTTTGTAGAGCGCCGACAGCAAAACCTATGGGGAGCGCGCCGGCGGTATCCTGCCTAGCACGCAATCGAGGCGCGTCCGATAGAGGGCGACTCCGTAACTCCTCGAGGCCAATAGCAGCGTTAACGCGTGTGCCATGTTACACGGTATATAGCCCTCAAAGTGAGCTCTTACCTCAAAGAGGATTACGAATATGGCCAACCCTTTGTCACGCCGAAGGCAGTCGGTAGGCGTTGGCTTCTCGCAGGACATCAGAAGCTGGAGCTGAGGAAACAGCAGAAGTTCCCACACATATCTGTGTGCTTTACGCACACTCTTTTTTGTAAAATCCATCGCTAGCATATCTAGACCTGCCACTTTGCATGAGTACTGGTGGCACCTAAAATAAACTTCATTACCCAAGGTCAAACAGAACAGTAACCTTCAGATGCTACGATGTTTACCGGGGCAGAACGTGCTGCAAAATGCCCCACAAAACGTGTCTGAAAGATTGTAGCAAGCTTTAAGACAGGTTTCCTATTTCTTGACAAGGCTAAACGGACCTTCAGCACTCGCGCTTGCTTTTTATAGATTCACCCACTTTTACTGCTTTATTTATTCTTACGCCCTAAGTAATATGTTTCAGAAATTACGCGGATGGACTTTTTCGGAACCTGTCACTATATAGACGAAAAATAAGAATCGATAATGCCCTGCATCGCTGCAAACGCGGCCTGTTGGGATGGGTTTATCGTCGGTTTTCGATTACTCGACGCAACCGCCCCAATACTATGATCTTCCAAGCTTTGAGTACCAATAGGTACCAAGCTGCGGGCTACGCGTACCAAGAAACGCGTGGCTCACAGGTTGATGCTTAATTCGCACGTAAAGCAACAATGTTCAGCATGAGCGGTTCTGCATGGACGGCTTGATGTAGTCATCGTAATAAACGGCGCGAAAAACTAGAGACGAAATTGAAGAACAACACGGGACGATGAATACACATCAACTAGCCAACTTACCACTCTCTTGAGCTTGATGTACACTGGAATCTTGTTACCTGCCGTCAAACTATCTATATCGCAATGAACTCATCCCGACAGACTCAAAGCGTTTCACTGCGGCTACGGTTAAATGCGAGAGACGGAAATGGCATTTGACTGTTTATAAGTCGTTGAACGATTACTCTCACCCTGCTCTGGAGCTTTCCTTTGCGACAGCAGCCCCACAACGCACAGGCAAAAGAGTGGTAGGAGCAAAATTGGACAAATATGATAAACCCTCGCCATGACATCAAATTTCTTATCGCGTGGCATTAATTTCCCGCAGTCTCAAAGCTTCCAAGTGCGCATGCACTTCATGCTGTAAGATATCAAACTCGAAGCGTGCTTTCGTGTCTCTTATTATTTCATTTTCTTCGTGCCCCTAGCAGTCGATGACGGCGAAACTGGGCCGATAAATGAGAGACGACATAGCGCCTTCCCTCTGGCTAGTGCACGGTGATACGAGCATCAGTTGACGTACCTCGGCGTCGTAGTAGCGTCCATCGAGCGTGTGCTCCGAGCCGCGCTCGCTCGTCTCGTTGCCGAAGCGGAAGACGGCCTTGGACAGCGTGTAGCGAGCGGGCAGCGGGCCACCGTACGACTCGAGATGCGCATGCTCGGGCGTGATGTAAACTGCGTTGCATTAAAGAGTAGATTCAATGCGCACTCTCAAACATCGAAGTGATCGCATTCTTTCTCTCGGGAGTTTCAGTACGACCTGCGTCATTCATTTAGTGCGTATGCTTACGGCAGCAGAACGTTGGTTCGAATTGCAAGCTATACAGAAAAACTTACTCTCAAAGCAGTAGCCGCTTTGTACTATACCGTAAATTCGTGCACTTTAACTGTGCACCACGCCACTGTGGTGCAGTAGTTATGGTGCTCGACTGCTGACGCTCAGGTCGCGGGATCGAATCCCGGCCCCGGCTGCCGCGTTTTTGATGGAGGAGAAAATGCTTGAGGCCGGTGTACTTAGGTTTAGGCGCACGTTGAAGAACCCCAGGTGGTCTAAATTTCTGGAGTACTCCGCTACGTCGTCTGTCATAATCATATTGTGTTTTCGGGACGCAAAACCCCAGCAATTAGGCTATTATATGTTTAACTCTAGCCGCACGATTACTTGGATAAGTGTCACAAGGCCGCTTTAACCAATGAGTCAACTCTAAGAGCGGTGGTTAATGAACTCCCATATTGACTCCCTTTGGAGAGTTGCAGTTCTCGGTGCTAGAACTGATTTATCTCTTCTTCCTTTCGCGCCGCACGCTTACGGGCGTGTCCCTCCATTCTCGACCTTGAAGCGGAAGGGCACGTTGTAGCCGAGGAATGCAATGGGTCCGAAGCTCTTGAAGCTGGTCTGCAAGAAGTTGATGTTGATGGGTGACTGGCCAGGATTGCCGCATGCCTTCTCGAAGTGTGGCCATGCGTCCTGATCTGCGGGAACAGAGCAACTAAATCCCAACATCCACGCGCATTTAATGCAGGTACCGCAGTAAAGAGATATGCCAAAATCTTAAGGCGTCTGAACACTAAACTCTTGCTAGAGATAGATATACCAAAGTCTTGTTGAAGCCGATAAAATAAAGAATAATATTGCAGCCGCAGGATTATTGTTGGTAGCGTGCAGGCTGTTTGCCAGACAGACGCGGATCATTATGATACAGCGTAATAAATTTATGGAAATAAGTTTAACGAAAGCTTGAAATAAAGCGAGTGTACCTTTTAGAAAATGGAACATTACCGTTAGTAGTTAAGACTATTTCGGCTTGTAAATGAGTGACAACGCAAATTAGGCAATTTTCTAGCAACCCTTTCGGTGCGATTGCTAGGATTTAAACGGTCTGACCCCTCTGCGAGCCATTCGGTGTTTATTTCTATGAGCGCACATTTGAAACCACTGTTACACCAGCCACGGTGGTCTAGTGGTTACTGTGCTCGACTGCTGACCGGAAGGTCGCGGGATCGAGTCTCGGCCGCGACGGCCGCATTTTCGATGGACGCGAAAATGAGGCCCGTGTACTTATATAGGTTTAGGTGCACGTTAAAGAACCATAGGTGGTCGAAGTTTCCAGAGCGCTCCACTACAGCGTCCCTCATAATTATATCGTGGTTTTGGGGCGTTAAACCCCAACAATTATTACTATAAACGTTTGTTACGCTACTGCAGCGCGATTTGCACGAGCAGACGCCGACGAATTGTGATTTTGGTCACATTACTAGTAGCTGTTAATCAGTGAGAAACGACTAGATCGAAAACAAGGAGCTTCATGAAACGTATTTGTGAATGACAACGCCTTTAAAGTTAGTCTTCATTTCTCTGGACGCATCTTACAAGCATGGATTTGCGATCTTATCGATGAGTGATCATTAGGGAAATGTAATATTATTGTTCACAAACTGCACCGTAACTTGTAATCACGTAGGTTATGTTAGTTTTGTGCAGTAAAAGATATTTCACATACTCTACATTTCTAAACCGACATGACTTGCTCGATTAACGCGGTATCTTACGAAAGTGTAGCGCTTCCTCGGGCAGGTCTAGTTTTCTAACTAGCGATCCTAACCGCAAGGGGGCAAGAGAGGTGCATTAGTGTCGCAACTATAAACGTGACTAGCCAAACAAACGAAAAATACATCAGAGCAAAATCACGAGCCAGAAAGACACACTTACTTTCTGAAAAATTGGGGTCCGTATTGGTCACGTTGCCGCAGTACGGCGACTTGTAGGCCCATCTACCGCCGTCGCAGTACTCGCGCCCTAAATAAAAAAGAAAACGAAAAAAGGTAAGAAGTGTTGTAAGAATAAATGTTTCCAAATTGCCATGCATATATGACGCGCCTCTTTTTACGTTTATTGCGATGGTAAGTATACAGGCGTATTACAGGAAGCAAACACCAAGGCATGTTGAAGCTGTTGGCACCATCGTGATGTCACTGGGCGAATTAAGATTTTAGGTCTCAAGAGAAGCGTGAAGTGGACATTGCAATCGCACAAACGCTTGAACACCTACATACACACGCACACGCGCTTACGCTGTGCAGCTCTGTACACATGCCGCACCGTGGGGCATATTTATGTCTCTGTAAAGCGACAGCAAACGTCAAGTAAAATCTATACATGCGACGGAGTTTGCGCAATAACAAAGGTGAACGGTTATCCTTCGCTCAGTTCTCATGGACCATACAGATGCGAAGCCTGTAACGCCACAAGTACGCTCTTAAACGCCATTAGCCTTTCCCCCTGCGCCTGAACTTGAAGTCACGGCTTCGCTTGAACGCCTGCTGTCATTGCAACTCCTGAAGTGAACGCGCCAAACGAGACGCAAATAGCGTCTTAAGAATCTTGATGTCAGGAGTTACTTTTTCACCCGGACTTTGCCATTCGATGTCATCGCTTCAAGTTAAGGGACATTTCTGAATACGGTGGTAACCATCGCAGTCGCTTTTCATGCGTGGCCTTCGAAAACAATCACTAGACTCCTCCCCGTAAACGTACCGTAAACGTACCTATATCACATTCCAAAATGCAGTAGCAGTTCTGGAGTTAACAATCGCGACTCATAGTTTCGGAATGCTTCTAACAAGCCACTTCTTGCGCTTCATAAGACTGCTATTTAATAACAGGCCGCTTCTTGCGCTTCATAACACTGCTATGCAAATATCGGGCAGATACAAGCTTTCGTGTTCTTTATTTAGAAAACAGATTTTAAGTAGCCATAGGAACCACAATGGCTTTCCGGCAGTGTCTTTTTCCTCTCAATGAATAAGCAACGCAACAAACACATTAGAAGAAAGAACTAATGCTGTACGCTATATGTGAGTACATGAGAACGGCCTGCATGAACGTATTGAAAGTTGTACAACAGCATTTTTATCCTAGCACAATTTCAGCGGCTGCAGTTGAAGCATACGGTAATAAATTTGCAAGCAGCAGACCAGCCGCACAGAATGAGGGGGCGCCGCTTGTGACGTGCACTTACATCCTGCCACCGGAATGATGTCGGCCAGGGAGCGGTGCACGGCGAATCTGTGGTATAGACCACTACCGTGTGCTGTGCCTGGCATGTACGCACAGACCAGCCAGGTGGTCACCAGCGCTGGACACGCTGGCAGGCCTCGCCTTTGATGCTGAAAGCCTCTCTGGAAGAGATTATGTATTATCGCGTGACTTAACTGCAGAATATCGTCCCTAAATTATCATATTCACTAAATCCGTATAAACTTTAGAAGGTTTCATATGAAATGCTTGACGTTCCTTACAGGTAATTTAGCGCATTAAACATGCAAGATAGATAGATAGATAGATAGATAGATAGATAGATAGATAGATAGATAGATAGATAGATAGATAGATAGATAGATAGATAGATAGATAGATAGATAGATAGATAGATAGATAGATAGATAGATAGATAGATAGATAGATAGATAGATAGATAGATAGATAGATAGATAGATAGATAGATAGATAGATAGATAGATATTTTAATGGTATTCCCGGAGATATAACCCCTCGTTCAATATAAGAACATGTATGAGGCCAGATAGAACTAGTATATCTTCGTATAAGGTGTCTTAAGAAGCCTGTCTGAATATACTGGGTACCCGAAGATTGTACCCACTGTCCCCCTCTAGCGCTTCCAAAATAAACGAGTATTCGGTGTCAGCCTGGTTTCTGCTAGGGCTGCAAGAAACACCGTCTTTTACACAACTCTTCCACACCTCTCTCTGGTCTCGAACATAACAAATCAGCTGTCTTTTTAACAGATGACGTCGTGTCCAATGCTGTTAGGCCTAGCACTAGAGGGTCCCACATCAGGTTGACATAAACATAACTTTGTTATGGCTTGTATGATTAGAGAGTGCGTGCTCATGCTAAGAGCTGGTGAAACTCACGAGCAGGCCTCATCTTGTCGGGAAGGGTGCCTTTGTCTCGATGGTTGGGCCAGGAGCCAGACGTTAACCAACCTCAACGTTGCGCCTTTCTTCTTCTTCTGTTTTGGCACGCGACCAGAACGTGAGTAAACTGCTTACGTCTTCCTCCTTAGCGTGAAAGTGCCATGCGCCGGCAAAATGAACGCTAGCATTGTAAATAATCGATACACTTGCTTGAACGCTGACTTTACAGCGAAGCTGCTAAGCATTTCGTTATGCCGTGAGGCAACACCAGAAAACTATCATCATCATGAACCGGCATGCTCTCTCTTCATCCTCTTCTTCATCTTCCGCGTCACTCCCAGGTTGCGTGGCCAAATTTGTACGGCGTCGTATGCAATAACTCTGACACGCGAGAGAACGAGTACAGAGAGACAAAGAAAGAAAGAGAGAGAAAGAAAGAGAGAAATGGAGGGGAAGAAAGGGAAGAAAGAGAGAAAAAGATAGAACGGCATAGAAAGAAATAGACGGTGAGAAAGAGATAGAAAGAAACAGGCACAAAAAGAGACGGAAAAAAGAGAGCAAACATAGCCATGTATAGTATTGTCTATATCAAGGCACAGGACTGGGAACTGAGGGTGAGGAGGAGGGAAAAGAGGAGGTGAGAGGGCAAAGCATAGCATAGTTTTGTGTAGTATACTATATCAAGGGGTGCGAAAGGGAAGTTAGGGTGAGAAGGAGGGAAAGGAAGAGAGCAACAACATCAGCTCCGCTGTTTCTTCAGTCTTCGCAACATTAGTGCGCAGATGCCCCAATTTTCTTGTCTGACCACCGTACGCCGCGTTTTCAAGGCCAGCATCTGATGAGGCACTTAAGGATTTCTCATTAGTGACATCATTAACTTGTTGAGGTTGATGGATGGTGCTGGTCCGTGCGGTTCAAAGATAAATACCGAAGCGAAGTGGGCGAGCCAAAAATATTTATTTACAAATTCATTGGGCCTTTGAGAAACCTCAGTGCTTGGCTTGTCTCAGCAACCGGTTGAAGCATATAATTTATATAGCTTTCAAGTTTCAAATCGTCTAGCACATGTTGCAGCGATAAAGCAAGATAGCGGCCGTGCATGTTAACGTTTTCCAACCAACAACTGCTTCTTGACTGGTCTACCATGGTGGAAATATGTTAGTGGGCGTTTGTGGTGTCCTGACTTCTTTATTGTGTCCTGGTTTGTACGCGCAGTCTTTTAGAATGTCAAGTTCTCAATTATTGTTATGGCCATCGTCATCATCATAATCATCTACACTGTGATAGCACGGGGAGCGCGCGGAGACGATTTTCAGAAGAAGCTAAGGAATGGAGCAGCAACTGATTGGCTCACCGGCGCGGTAGGGAAATTTTTATCTACATCACTTCAGTAGTGTTTGCATTCTCCTTTATTGCTTACACAAAGGGCTTATATGTTTGTGTATCTCTCACGTAGAAACCGGGCATCTCCTGAAGATACTGACAAAGATGTACCCGCCAACAATGGGTAAGCCTCCTGAGAACGTCGCTTATTCGCGTACACGTGCCTGTTTACTTGAGAAATTGATCATCCGAGAATAGTGTACCAACAATCGCTGTAAAAGGGCACGACGCTGGGCTAGTTGGTGTTGCATAGCTTGAAGTGAACGACAGTGCCTCAAAAAGGGCGGAGAGGATGAACGGCGCCCGTGTTGTCGTTCGTTCTCTCTTCGTCCTTGTTTTACGCGCTCTCGTTCACTTCAGATCACTGTACAGTGAAGATATCACCCAACTATAGTCTCTGAATCATTTCTTTATTTATTCATACCTGCCACGTTGCGTATTGATCACTAAGCGATATATCGTGCACGGGTGTGAACCATTGGGGCAAATTTGAAGTATAGGTGCGGATTCGACCATATAGCTTTTTCTTGATATAACGGGACTGATTACGTGGACCTATATATGCGTTACGTACAGTTGACCGGTTAAAAACTCTAACAGCATGTCCTATACGGAGCTAGCGTAACATCGAAAATAAGCGGGTCATCTGCCTTTTTGGTTTACCCAGCTTCCACTTGATTACCGTGCGGTGGTTGGTCGAAAATCTCATTGGCTTCCAAGGTGTGTTAAAAATAATGAAACATCTCGAATGAAATATTGTCAGGGCAATGAATACAGACCGAAAATGCTTTAGAGCGTTGCACTATAACAAGAAATATTTACTATAAGAAATAAATATATTTTATTGGCTGCTATAAGCGGTGACTAGCCATTACCAGAACGATCGTTGGTTAGCCATATTTGAATCCTTTCGAAACGGTGAGTGGTCCGACTATTCCTAGAAAATCCTTTTTGTTTGTAATACATGCTGTTAATTAGATGTACGTTCACTATGATGTGTTAACTTTCGCGGTTTTATGTGACATCGCGTGACAGACCGGCGATGCTGGCACAGTATGTGCAGCATGGGAGGCTTTCTATCAAGTTGATTATGTATACTCATAATCGGTCTTTACATGTGAGCATGACGTGGGGACGTTGGACGGTTTTCGTTGCATCGCATGATAAACAAGCCCTGTGGGAATGTACCCGGTATGTTAACCCTTCGAGGGCTTTCGCCGTACATATATGGCATCACATAGCAGGTACCAAAGGGTTTTCGTCGCACATGTACGGCATAGTCTGAATGTTTAAAATGTTCATCATTTCTCTTGCTCGGCATCTGCTGCCACACTTCGGGAATACGTGGAATGTTTTTCATGCGCCGATGTCTCTCCGTTGTTGTTATTTTTCGCAAAGCGATGCGCCCGCGGTGCGGCTGATTTAAAACGCGCGCCTTTTTCGATTATTTCTCTTGCTTGGAATGTGCTGCCACGCTTCGGGAATACGTGGATTTCTTTTTCAGGCGCCGATGTCTCTGCGTTGGTTTTTTCTTCCCAAGCGGCGCGGCGGCTTTCACTTGCGCATGAGAACGCGCGCACGCGATGCGGCTGGTTTCGGTTTCGTCCTTGGGGTGGTTATCGCTTCTCGTACCCGCAAAACTGATGGCCCAGTCTGGTTTATAATCTCTCAAAGGGTGACCGCTTCTTACTCTCTCATTTATTGCTCCCCGGGGCGCGATTACATCTGCTCTCGTGCGGCGCTAAATTACACAAACGACGCCGCCGTGGTTGCGTTTCTTGTTTTGCGGAGCGCGATCATTTTTCACCGGAAAAGTACTCTGGTGCGCTTATCTTCGTGTGTATGTGAGCTATGTTTAATAGAATGCATAATTTTTATTTATAAAAAATTGTATAAGCTTTTTTAGGATTTTGTTCGTTGTTACTACGAATACATCATGTGTATTTAACAACAAAAATTATTTTTGTCACTTTGCGGTCACGCAAAAAATTCTAGACAATTTTTTTCTGAAATCGAATCATCTGAAAAATTTGTTTCAGCAATAAATATTACACATTTTTGGTATGCATTTCGTGAAAAAATTCGACCCTCAAAGGGTTAATACCTATAATGGAGAGCTAACGGCGAGCTCGGAATATAGGCGATTGGAATAGTCTTACGTTAAAGCGACCTAGAACAGTCATGATCGCTGCAAGCAAGAATTCAATATGTTCTTGTTGAAAACTGCGACTTAAACAGCACACGCTTGGTGTTGTAGTACATTATGTGATTAACTGAGGCAGTTGGCAGTAGTGGCTCACTTGCTTCGCAAAGTATAAAGAATGACCTATCGTGCGTGGAGGTATGTTGTTCAACCCAGTCACGGTTTTTTGTTAGCACATTTTGAAATGAATAACGCTTCTTATGGCATCAGAACGGAAAGTCCTACATGAGAGTATGCTTCATGTGGAGGCTTTTGTTGTTATCCTAATCATGTTGCATTCATAAATAAAGAGTGCAGCTTGGCTAGCTTCAATTAATTTTTTTTACTAATTTTAAGGTTACCTGTGTCACAATTCACGCCGGCTGTTGTTTGCAATTGGACCATCGTGGATTATATTTCCAAACTTATTAATGGAAGAAATGCGTTTATATACGAACAGCCCTGCGTCAATTAATTTTTCTTTAAAGAAGTAGTCTAGGTTGAAGTTCACAAATATTTTATTTCATAACCGCCCTTCGCCATTGTTGACGCTGCTTTGTTCTTCAGGACTGGCTGACTTTTGAAAGAACAACTGTAAGTTAGGGCGTGTTAATGAATATGAGTGCTACAGAAGAATCCACAACTTTCCTGACTAAGGATGTTCTTAAGAGGAGACTCCCGGTAATCATAGTGATGGGCATAATGGCGGAGGCTCCGGTCAATGGGAAGACGCACTTATCAAACAAAGGCGTTGAAAATATGCCATATGTTTTTTTTTTTTGTTCGTTGCAATCCTGCCGGGCACAGCGCTACAACATTTTCACGCATCGAATACAATAATGGTATATTTAGCCACAATAAATTGTTGGCGCTTTTGATTAGCTTGATAGTTTTCGCCAATATGCAAGAGCGAAGTACTTATTTAAATATGGCGAGCGCACGCAGCTTTATAAAACAAACCAAAAATAAGACAAAATGCTGCATAAGTGATATTCACGTTTTTTCGATAACATGTGAACCTTAGAAACGTGTTTTTTTTTTTTTTCGTTTATTTCATGCAGAGCGCTCCAAGACGTCGTCTCACCCTCACCATGCGACCAGTCGCCGGCGGCAAAGCGAAAACTGACTCCGGCAGAAGCCGTCCTAGCCGGGTATGTGATCTTTAAAGACTCCTTCGACGTCTCTTCCGGCCGCATTTTCTAAAGGGCTATGCAGTGATGTACAATTTCTGACGAAAAATATTGGCTGATTGCGACACTGAAGACAGCGCTGCGTTTCGTTTCAACTCCCGTATTTATAGCACACATTCAACAATCAATAGAACTTGCTCATGGCCTAGTATGTTACACGCATGAGAACTAAGCATAGTATAAAAAGCTGACACGTTCACCTATTGAGAGAACCATTTTATGGCCCTCGGCCGTGCATAAACAATATGAGCTTGCGCTTGTTCTGCGAACAATCTCTTGTGAATGTAGGCACTTTCTGCGTTACCTTGAGGCCTAAGTAAGCAACGTGCGTTAGCACAGCGTGTGCTCTCTTGTGCTCGCTAAATATTTGCTAGCGATGACCCGTGTTTTAAATAATAGGTATTGGCAAGTAATGGCTGTGATGTTGGCTATTGATTAATATAACTGCAACATTGTCGTCATTTGGTTTGGGCCCAATCATTACCTTGCATACTGATTTTTGTCGTTGATGCATTGTAACACTTTATTCTTTGTATTGTCTGCGAAGCTGGGTATACAAAAAACGCCAGGCCTGCGCTGAAACCGCAGCACAGTCACAGCGAAAGCTGGAAGAGCGGCGTTTCTAGAGCCCGTTAAGTTCTCTTGGGGCTACAATACAAGTACGCTAGAAAGGTACCCACTACGCCACAAATCACAATTTTTGTGAAGTTGGGAAGCACCTACTAAGCCATTATTCGTCATTCTGCGGAGAAGCGAGGCACCAGCTACACGTCTGTAAGGCATTATGTGCACTTTGTTGACGCGACGACTGATGACGATGAAGAATTAAGGCTCAGCCCTTTGTAATGGGTTGGAATCTTTAAACGGACCACCAGTTATGTAATTTGCATTGGGTGACGCCCGGTCGCTATTTCCCTCTCCCGTCATGCTGTATAACATACGTTGACGTGGGAGAGAGACGCGGGGGCGAAGAACTTTACTGAGACCCCGAGGAAATGGATGATGCGCTTATGGGCTTCCTTGGCAACCAATACAAGTGCACTTGCGAGGAACCCACTACGCTATAAATCATTGTAATTTTACTAATACCCCGAGGAAGTGGATTATGCGCTTATAGGCTTCCTTGGCAACCAATACAAGTGCACTCGCGAGGAACCCACTACGCTATAAATCACTGTAATTTTTGAGAAGTAGGGCACCAGGCACTGTGCCATTTTTCGTCATTCTACGGAGAGCGTTGGTACCTGCTAAACGCATGTAAGGCATTACGCGCACTTTGTTGATGTTGTGCCTGATGACGATGAAGAATTACGGCAGAGCCCTTTGTAATGGGTTGGAAGCTTTCAACAACCAAGTCGTTGCGCAATTCGCATTGTGTGACGCCTGGTTACAGAATTCGCATTGTGCGACGCTTGGTGCCTATTTTACTCTTCTACCACGCTATATTACATATGCTAATGTGGTTCCTTCCCGACACGAAGCCTGTATAGGACCTTTTTGCAACGCAGTTTCAAGCACCGGGATGGCTCAGAGGTTGAATACTGGGCTCCCACGCAGAGGGCCCAGGTTCGAACCTCGTTCCATCCTGGAATTTTTTTCTGATTTCGTTTTTTTTCTTATTTCGAGCGATACTGGTTACGGACACCGGCGGCGGCGGCGGCGGCGGACAACTACGGCGCCAAAAACGGCCGGTGAAATGATCTCATAACAGCTTTCGCTGTAAAACTGGGCCAGAAGCGTACCGTAGCAAAATTTTAAGAGTTGAGGTTGAGTGTGACGGAGTAGGCCAATTTTTTATTCATTTTTCTAACATTTCTTTTGTAAAGGGGGGGGGGGGATTGGCTAGAAGGACGAATGGAAACGATGGTCAAATAAAATAAAAATATAATGAGTTGCATCGCACACATGAACCAAATGTGTGTAAGCTTATGACAGTTTGGGGTAGTGAGTGGCTGCTCCTATTTTTCAGTAATAACTTACAATATACTTGACACATGAAGAAATGGGATAATGTGAAACGAGTGTCGAAGTAAAGACGTGCAGTCACGCTTTGTTATAGGATTATGTGGGTATCTTTCTCCATCTAATATTTATGCCAAAATGTTTTTCCGTGATTATCCTATTATGTGTTTTAGTTATTGCCCAGTAATTTGGTACTTGTATAAACAATTGCGTTAGGATCTTTGTTATTTTAACGAGGGTGTCAATGCGGGCTATTTAAATTGATTCTAGTAAATGCGTTGTGCTCCTTTAAGGGTTCATAGACTGATATTTATGTGATATCTGCCAAAGTGACGTGGATTACAAGATACTCCTTAATAAAATAAGGCACCACAGTTCGTATCCACAAAGAACGTCTTGCGTTAGCATTGATCATAAAAGAAAAATTCAGCGAATCTTGAAGCTGGGGATACAACTAGCGAGTGGAAATATTCCTTATAATAAAAGGACTAAAGCTAATTAAGCTCTATTTCTAACACAGATAACAAAGTGACCGATACTCATGTGAGATAATTCCTTCTCATAATGCATTGGAAATTCTGTATATGTTGTAACTATGGCGTGCGCTGCCAACGCTTTAGAAAGCCATTCGTTGCCGAAAATTCAGCATTCATGGGAACTGATTCTACTGTGTTTTTCTAGCTCTTTCAGCAGTGGATGTGACGCTGCGATGCTTTGTGGACATTTAGAGAACGCGACTGGACTGTTCTACACCATCCAAAGCATCGTTATTGCCATATTTGTTGAAGTTTACAAACCGACTAAGGCAAAAGCAACACACAAATGTCGATGACACGTCGTTTTATATTTCAAGTGCGGAGCACTCTAGGGGCCCGGGCTGTCGTACGCTGTTGTACGTTGTCATCGCTTTGCGTAACGCAGGCAAAACCAGAGATAGAATAGCCATCTGTAGCATATTGAGCGCTCACTCGCGCCGAGGAGAAGTCTTCTCTTGTTGTACTTCGAGCGCCTTGATGGTGATATTAAGTGCGGAGCACTTTAGGGGCCCAGGGCTGTCGTATGCTGTCGTCGCTTGGCGTAACGCAGACAAAACCACGTATAAAAATAGAAAAGAAAAAGAGGAAGCAATCGAGAAATAGAGAAAGGGTAAAAAAAGGAAGAAAAATAGAAATAGGTAGAAGTAAGGAGAGTAAAAGACAGAAAAACTGAAACAAAAAGAAAGAAAGAGAGGAGGAATAAAAGAGAAAACCGAAGAGAAACAAAGAAGGCTGCCCAGCTCCGCACTTCCTTCAGGCTTGGCACTACTAGAGCGAAGCTGCCTCGACTTTTTCTTTGTTCACATAACATAAAAATCTCCAGAAGCAACACTCCACATTAATTTTTTTTTATTTCCCATGGGTCATTATAAGTAAATTGAATACCACCTTCTCTATGGTACCGTTCAACACAATGCGTTCGCGGGCTAGTTGGTGTGAACCCATAGTGTTTTTTTTTTTTGCGTGAAACGATATTGTCAGCTGAGAGTAGCACTTTCTCTTTTGGTGTCGTTTCGCGCAAAAAAAGCGCTATGGGTATGGTACCGTAAATGGCACAAAGCTGTTCGTTATAACCGTTGTACGGTGTAGTACAGTTCATTAAAGGAGGTCTTTTTCGTATGAGGCTACAGCAGGCATGAATAGATCAGGCGCATTCATTCCCCCTCTTAACTCGCATTACCCTTCATGACGTAAGAATTGTTTTTTTTATCTTTTTGATTCTTTTCCCAGGGAGATTCTGTTCCCCGATCAAGAAGAGCCGTGGTACGAACGCAGCATCAGCTTGCCTCGACATTTCGAAGGACCATCAGGGGCGCCAACATACGTCGAAGTGTGAGCACCCGTTGTACATTATATAATACGCTTACAGTGACGACGCTCTCTGCTGAATGTTTTTTAGGGACCAGGCTTTCTAGACCTCTCGAACCACATTACATAATGAGGTGTGATGTCGACAGCCGACGTCCGATTTCTGTCCGAAACAACCAACAAAAACAAAGGCAGCAAAAGATGTAAATGCTGCGCACTTCCGGCCTTCCTCTCAATATCTGGTTCAAATTGACTTGTGCGTTTCCACTTGCGGTCTGTCAATTCAAAATACGATGTGGTGACATCGAAAAGTAAGGAATTCAACGTTTGTCGTCGTTCTACTTCAATCTTACGACTCAGTTGTCTGACCTATTTTTATTTCCTCTTCTCGACTTCATTTCTTTTTTATGGAGGCCAGAAGCACTATCATATTAAGGGCTGCTATTGTGGGCACGTATGCAAAGTGGGAAGACTGATAATTAGAAGCTTTTGAACAAGAAATCTCGTGGAGGTGAACCGTGTCGAGAAAAGCGATTTGTCTTAGTCATTAAAGCAATTGCCGATTTAATCTTGGAGGTTGCTTAAGACCTCGTCCCCAGTAGAACGAAACGCAAAAGAGGTAGAGAGAGAGAGAGAGAGAGGGGGGGGGGGGAAATATTGGGCACTAAAATGCGGCAGACGCGTAGATCGTGATTCGGGATGGCTGTCTACTCATGACTTGAGGTTACCTATTGTGCAAAAAAAGGCGATATTGAAAGCATTTTGATCGTTAGTAGAACATCTTTTGCTATAAAAGGCCTTTTCGCCTTTGTTTACGAACTGGCCCCTGCAATGCGCATTACATGCAAAACACCCTCACAATGCCCGAATAGAGGGTTGTGTATGTAAAGCGTGTTATATTTGTAAAAATTTTTACGACATATTATTAAACTGGGGGGAGTTCAAACGCAGCTGCGACGTTTGAATTTGAAAGTTATTGCTTTACTATGAGCGTGACAAGGGAATAAAAAAAAGATGGTTGATCCCTCCGGCATAGGAATCGGAATAACACGAAAGTAAAACGTGTCCTTACAGAAGTAGTTCAATGTCTGTTATGATTTATATGAGAGAGTTTGCACAATGTATATAGATGTCCAGCAGCTATAGCACCGTTTAACGTCGATGCACCCACTTTGATGCTTAGTGGTTCATCGCCATCCCGACGACTAACGTACACTTTCAATGATTAAACAAACTCCTGTGGTAGCTGTAGTAGTTAACGGTAAAAGCGTAATCAGAGAACGAGGTGTGATAGCCAGAAGAGCGCCGCATATTGGACGCTGAACTTGGTCGCCATCCCGCGGCATGTTAAAGTGTGATTGAACACCACGGCCGGACTAGAGGGAAACGCAAAGCGCGTGGCACCGCCCCTGTAGCCCGGCCGCAATTTTTCTCGGGGGGAGCGCAAGCGGGGAACGCGGTGCTACGGACAGGTGAGGCAGGCGCGCGTCGCAGAGGTATTTTTGGTTTGGATTAGCGTGATGCTATGAGCGAGACCGACGCTTTTACGACGCTTATTGAAAACGTGCCGAATGGAACGGACGTTTAGCAACACGTGTTGCAGGTGCTAATCGCGGAGGCCACAATAATGACGAATTACTTTACTTTACCGATCATAGAGGGCAACACCACCCCGCCGACCTAGAGCACTGTGAGAGGAGAGAGTGAGATGTAAAAGGCGTGTTTGTAAAGCGTCTACTGACTGTGGCGCAGTGGATGGCATGCCCAGCATCTGTTCTTGCGGATCGAGCCGTCGTGGGTTCGATGCCCGTGGACGGAGATTTTTTTCTTTGCCATCTGATGGTGTACATTTCTTTAACGTCATTTCCGTGACGAAAATACGTCAGAAGTCTTGGTGGACCCCGGCATAAAACACTTTCGTGTTAAAAAAGTCCTCAGGACAGTATGCTTAAGAAATTCTACATAAATACCGAATATGTATTGCGTTCTATAGAGTTACTAGGACAGCTGTATCTTAACGTTTCTAGCATGCTTACCGATTTCTAATAAAATGAATGAGGACGTAATAAGCAAGGTGCCTAATAATTAGATGCGCGAGCATCCAACTATTACGCACCTTGTTCATTAGGTCCTTCTTTTTTTCTGTGCCGCAAAACGTTATTTGAGATATAGAATGCGCATTTATGCGGAATTATCAAACACTGACATTTTGTTAACGTTTCATTTTGCGCAACTGAGTAATTGCATGTGTTACAAACATCAAGTGAGGAGGCCTGCAAAGTAAGCCGAAAAAAGATCGTATGCTAAAAGTGTTCGTGAGACAAAATTTGAGACAATTCTGACGTCGCACGGTATATATTATCACTAAAGCCGGCCGGCCAAAAAAGACTTACGAGAGACAAGTTTTGTGAATTGGGCCCCGCATCTTTTTTTTCTCCATGTCTGTTTCTGTTTAAACTATTCTGCACCATTTACCAATAACGAGGCCTATCTCGCAGCGATGACCTATCCGTGCCGGTGTTCACGTACATGGTGTACGGCCTCTTCAGTGGATTCCTCATCGTGCTCATCCTTATCGCAATCGTCGCGTACATCATCTCTTTCGCGTCACGTGAGTCAACTCGTTTGCCTGGCCCGTTTTCCTTCTTAATTTATGCCTGCTTCTTATTAGTCCGTATGTGACCGAACGTTATTTAAGCCTTACTACATGGTATATTTCTTTCACTGATATATGCACGCGATGTATTTTGTGCTTCTATTGTGTAGTAATGTTACTTTTTTTTAGGACAACAACTTTTAGGACTCTTCCGCGCACATTTGGTGAGGGTACACGATGTATGATGTGCGATTTCTGGCCGCAGTGAACTGCAAGAGATGCGAGTTAATAATACAATGATACGCAAAACGAAATTCATTGTGCAATAGCGCAAAAACACAGGGACACAGGCAAGAGAGAAAATGTGTTCATACCAACTAGCCCGGCTTTCCTCACTACTGCAGGAAAGGAAAGCTTACGGACTTCCCGGCCGGGCTTCCGCATTTCCTAAATCACTGCCGGTTTCCACTTCTGGTCTATAAATTGACATACTTCGCGGGAGCTTCAAATAGAGTAAAAATGCCACATTGTCTTCGTTGAAACCTCGGTGCAGTGATTCGGTTATCTCGCAAGTATTGTAGTTTTTGCCTTTCTTGATATATTTTGGTTACCTTCTCTCTTTTTCAAGAGGTTCGTATAAAAAGTGTGTACTGGGTACGCCACAGTCATTGAGCTTGCCATCCAAATCTCGTAGTTTCCCCACACCCATGTGCAGCCGTTGCATCAGTTTTAATTTAGAGCTCATCATCAGCTTATCGTATCCGGGTTTCCAGGAAGGTGGCTGGACTTCTTCACTGTAAATCGTTGATAGTTTCGCAATATTTTATTCGACCGTGTTATGCGCTGGGGAAACAACTACGGGCATAAAGATGGACGGCCGCGCGTGTGCCAGGCTTAGTTCATTTCTGGCTGACAGCAATTACGAGAGTGTGCGCCGCCATGTAGAGAGTTGTTGAGACAGAATGTAATGACGTGCTAACCGTTATAACACTTCCTGGAAAAAGCGAGCCCCTAGCTAAATCTGGCAACTTAACAATTGTGTTGACGCACAGTTTACATACTGAGCTTCTCTCAAATCAGGTGAACAACGATTACTGTGAAACTTCTGCACAATTCAATACAAACAAAAAAGACTTCAATAACAGATACGCCTCGCCCGTTTTCTTATGTTCTACCTTCTCACATATAAGCAAAATTAATTTTCTTAGTTCTCGCAATCAGTTTGTTATATACAATCGTAGGTCATTTTTAAAAACTAGTGTTGTTCGTCAGATGAGCGTTTCGCTCGCCTATTTCCCATTCAGTTACGGCGTGGCGCCGCGGCCGCCTCCAAGTGATGGCGCCGCGTCCACATCTCCACATTTCCTGAAAATGCTTGCTTATCGCGAAGTCGTTTGTCGTGCTTCGTGCGTTCAGAAGCTGTGTGCACACAGAACCACTAGTGGGCTAAGCAGAAGCGTTATATTGAACTTTGTGGAAGGATGAGACCAGAGCTTTATATTTTCGTCCCTGTTCTGTTTTGTTTCTGTAGGTGAACACGCGCCACGTGAGTATTAACACTTGTTCCGGTTTGATTCCCTCGATACGCGGTTTATTTTTCTCAGAGCCACTTCTAATTCGTATTTCTTAACGCTCTTCAAGGAACGAGCTGAAATCATTGTGTGCGTACAAATGAGTTAAACGCGGGCAATATTTGTAATCATCCTCGTTAAATATAAGTTGTGTTTAAATATCGGAGTTTTCAATCGTTACACAAGCATCATGAATAATGACAAACAAAGAAAGAAACGTTTCGGAAATGTTTGATTTTTGACGTGCGAGCCGGATGTGTGCGCACCTTTTTAGCTAGGGGCTAGAATAGCCACAGTTTATTATAACCATCGTACAAGATAGTACTACGAAGGTTTTCAACTGAACGGGAAGGACGTGGGTGAGGGGGGTCTCTTCACTAATATTTAAAGAGAGGGGCGGGACTCTTCCTCGTCTGGTGATCATCGATGCACGTACGTGTATATACGTACTCACAAACTCGTATGGACATGGGGCTTATTGGCAGCGTGATCCGACAAAGACGCTATGAGTCGGAACGGTGAGGCAGCGTGATGCGCAGTCTAGAAAGACACCACCAAGGACCAGCACCAAAGGACCACCCTCCTTTAAAAAATGTTTGTCGAACTCGCAGCAAAGAGTCCGGCATATCAACCTCTTGTGTTGTGCTACTACGATCCGACCATGAGCACCAGCTTCTCGCCACCATTTACGCGGTCTAGCCTCTGCATCGAGTGCTGCTCCTATCTGATCTACGACGGCCTCGAAGTAGACGCCCAAGGTATTATCAAGGAAAGAACCAGCAGGGGCCCCGCACCGGGTGAGTGATCTTAGGTGGCTGAACGTTAGTCACAGTGGAAACGTTCTCGTTACAGACAGTGGTGCCACCTATATGTCTTTTCATTTTAAGGCGAAATCGTTTCTTGGCTAGGTTGTCGAAAACGCGCACCCAGCTGGCGTCCCCAAAAGCCGTTTCCGGAAAGCGTGGGACATCTCCCACCGGAACTGACACCAGCGCAACAACTGCCGCAGCAACCACCTGCAGCGGCGTGGCGTACGAGAGGGGGATCCCCGCAGCAAAAAGTGAAGTCCGGACTAGAAGGGGAGAAGGAAATCACATAGGAATAGCTGGCGCACTGCGCGAGCGTGCGCACGTTGAACACGCGGCCTGCGATGTAGCATCTCGGCAACACCACTCAACAGCATCCCTCCGAATAACCACCTAGCCAAAAGAAACGCTTTCGTGTTCTCTTCTCACAAGAGCATGCTTCGCGATCTTCAACAACTTTTTTGGGCTCCATGGATATTCCCACTTCTGCCTGCCGCAGTGTCCTTCGCAACGTGTATTCATAAACGTGTCTTTGCGCGAGCCTTCATGGCTGCCAACATCCTGTTTGCGCTGTAATTTTAACCTCACTTTTAACATCCTGTCGCGGGGCGACTTGGGGTTGCAAAATTCCTTAAGTGGTTTTCATCTACCAAATTAGGAGCCCACAAACCATGGGAAGGAGGTGTTTCGGCAGTAGAGAGATGTATAAAGGAAGGAGTGGGTGAATTTACTGGATCTATAAGTGCACTAGACTGGAAGCTCCGGTCGAATACATAGATGTGGAGTACAGGTGGGTAGTTATCGCGCAAACTGGAGGATGGAATTATGACCCCCAGCTTGTGGCGACGCATAATGAGGTTTGTCATTCATCTCTGGCTAGCCTGAGTCTTAAGACACCGAGTATGAGGAAACCGTTGTTGCTGCTGTTTAAGAAGGCGTGGAAAAAGTATACGCAGGCATCGACTACCACATGTCCCGAACTCGGTAGGTTGGTGCTTGTGTTCTAGCTATGCTAGCTGTTCTAGCTTTGAGTTCTCTCAAATCGCGAACACTGCAGTAACTGTAACCGTAAAAACTCCCACTTGTTTCGAAAACAAAATATTTTGCGTACAACAACACTTGTTTCGGATTCGGATGCATGCCTGTTTGACTTTTGGAGCAAGAGGTGCTCTCAGTAGCCTCCAGTTTCAGTTCCTAAGGATGCCATGTTTTATTGAAAATACGAAGCTGCGAAGTACACATGGCCGGAAGCATGTGGCGCATATCTACTGCGTGGCGATGGCTAAAGAAATGTTTTATAGATATTCTCACCATAGGGTCATATATGTTGTATACCACCATGCAGCCGGTGCACGTATACTTGTTTATTATTCAGTACGCCGTTACTGAACCCGTGGCGCAACGAATTTTTTACCTTCTATGCTTTATACCTCATGAAAGTCTAGCCCGTCTCTCACAGACTTGCTTCCTTATTTGACCGACTTGGTAACGGTGGCTTCACAACATTTTTTTTTCATGATGGCCACCGCACAAACAGCGGAGGGAATTAACGACTGGCTGATGATCAAGGAGGTGACGAAAATGAAGGTGCTCTGCGGTCTGCGTTTCGTACCGGCACCCGGATTCACGGACTCGACAGACCCGCGCATCAAGCAAATAGTGCAGTCCCTGAGCTCAACGTATGCCACGTTTGACGGCGCCGCCTTCATGTGGAACTCCCCCGACACGAAGCAAGAGATAATGCTTTACGAGGTAAGCGACGAAATCGCCATACAAGCACCAGTGCAGGAACGTATTATCCCCGCGTGATAATAGTATCCTGCGAGATCGCAGTGATGATAACCACTGAAAAATTAATACTAGGCAACATATAAATTGAACCTCTCTGCTTTGGGAGCATCAGTCATTTCGAATACGCATGAAGGCTACATACGCGTAAGGCCGTTTGTACCACCGTTACAAAGCAACATTCATGCGCCGAGATGTTTCCTTCTCTGCCGCTACGGTGGTAACAGTGCTCGGATACCGACCCGAAGGTCGGGGGTTTGATCCCGGCTGCGGGGGTAGAATTTCGATGGGGGCGAAATGCTGGAGACCCGTGCGCTGTTTGATGTTGGTGCACGTGAATTATAGAACACCAGATGGTCTAAATTTACGCAGCCCTCTTCTGCGGCGTGCCTCGTAAGCATATCGTGGTTTCGACATGTAAAACGTCACATAGTGTTATTGTTAATTGGTGGGCACCTGTCTATACAGAGCTGGCCATTTCAGATACCCATGACGGCTACGTGTATCTCATGTGGACATTTATATATGTATACATAATTTTACCACTAATGCAAAGTAACATTCAAGCGTTGAGAAAGTTTCCGACGGAAGTTTAATAAACAGAATCCTCAGTGTCGAAAACTCAATTTTTATTTGAATGTCTGTGCTAGTGCCGCACATATCCCTGCACACATAGTTTGTGCGCTTTGGCAAACACAGTTTGGCGCCCGTAAAAATTTTGAGTGTGTTTGAATTCTAGAATTACGTATGGTATACTTTCGCATATAATATACCCGAGTGCAACTGTTTGTCTTGGCTTCATTCTACGCGAAACTGCTGAAGCGTTTGTTCCTATAGGATCAACGGCAGATGTTACACGCGACACTCTAATTACGCCTGCACTCCCTACAGAACTTTGATAAAATTATCTGTTGCGGTATTTATTATTAGCATACAGTGAAAGAATGGATTTTTTTTATTCCATGCTGCAATCGAATTATCGATGAGCTTATTCAAATACCATCACCGCACTATCTGAATGTATTTCTTACAGCACTGCCTAAATTTTTGTTTAGCAGAAGCATATCGCGCATTCATCCTTCCAAATATTTTCCAGAAACTGCGCACCGACCTCGCTGGCGCTAACTACAAGATTATCGCCCACATTTTACCAGCATACCTCGACACCTACGATTTCGCTAATATGAACAAGTGAGTCCACAACAATAATTGAAATTTTCGGCAAACGTGTGTGCTAATTCGGAGAGGACTGGAATGCGCCATCCCCTTAAAAAAATGCTACCTGTGGTATGGACATTAACGGACAATCAAATGAAGATAGCACCTTACTCACTACGCATACGGTGAGATGCTGTAGATATTGCTTACTTGGGTCCGTGTTCAGAAAAACATCTCACGCTATGATTGTTCGTAGAAGGAGTATTCTGCTAATCGTAATATCGTACGTATCAGCAGTGGTGCCGTCTGACCAATTGGTTATAGCACTTACCAACCAAAAGCTTCTTCAATTTGGCCCGAGGAGTGCAAATAACGCTCAGTTTTCTTCTGCAAGCACTATTTACGAATATGCTCATCTGTCTGCCCACGCTATAGATAAGTATTTAGCCAAACCGATATGTCAGGGTCACTACTTGCGCCTTCGAGTCGTATTAGGCGAATACAGAAGCATATTTTTTTTTTCATTCGAACTCTTTAATCCTCGGCACTTTCAAGAACCCAAAGCATGCTGGTTCGCGTCCTTGCAGTGATACACGCATAAAGACTTCGCGCCGTGACGTGAAGATGGATGCTACCTTTATCTGACGTGTTTCTATCCACAATGTCACTCAGAAATACAGTGGCGCTACCCTTCGCCACCTCCCGATCTTAGAGCTCATAGTACTGGTGATTGGTAATCTCTGCCATGTAAAACAATTCGCAGGGTTTATAGACATCAAGGAGATTTCATGCGCCCTTCCTTCTGTCGCATGCAGTTGCTACATAGTCAGGAAATGTCATCGCGGGAAGTTATAAACACACATAACGAATATGGCAGGCTACTTGAAGAAACAAGTTCTTGCTGTGATCGGGAGATGTTGCCAGACTTGTTTAAACTTTGTGAATCAGTACACTCTTAATCCGGTCCTGGCTAAATGCGGGTTATATCCAGGAAACTAGACGAGAAATGTCCGGTTTCCCGGCTATATCTGGCACTTTAAGCGGGACCTGAATAAGAGTGTATAGAAAAGTAGCTTCGCAACGTGTCATACACCGGAACACCCCATCAATTGTTTACATATATTGGAGTGACACACTCGGGAAACAATGGTGGCATTATTGTGCGGAATCTATGGATTTCTATAGATTTATAGCCAGGCGGAATATCGCGCACGACAACATTTTCGGTTGCAGTAAGCAGGACGCAGGGTCTATTTGTAAGACTTATGCTTCTTCATTCATTTTTCTTTCTTTCAGATACGTGGACACTATCGTGGTTAATACGCACGACTTTGCCGTAACTGGGCGAGCTTTTCCACCCTGCATGTACGAACACGGTGGCATCATGGACGTTGTCGACAAAAACTTGGTGCGTGAAGAGCTGGCTGGAAAGTCTTTCCGTGCTTCTCTTTCAATTGTGCTCGTCTGCACGCAACTTGAGTGAGGTCGGCTACATTCTATGTTAGAAGATGTTTTCATGTCCGTGCATAAATGCTGTCTTATTCGTGAAAAATATTACACCATCTCCCACTAAAGGCAACCATGTGAGGATGCGAAGCAGCGCATGGGTCGACATAAAGTTCCGTTCATCACGGGAACCTTGCCCGATCTTAACGCGTCTTTGCAAGAGGAGCACACCACGAATTCACTGTAGTTGCTGTTGCTGTTACCCGACCCGAACTCTTGTTGTAGCACGCCACGCGGGTTCATCGCGCGTCTGCATAATCTCGTTCCCCGACGCCATCACGTGATTGCTGAGATATTGTAAGGGGGAGAGGCCACAGCGTCTTACCCAGCCCCTTACATAGGCCCGAACGCGCTAGCGCGTGCCAGCGGGTTCTGACTAGGATAAAACGCGTTGGTTCATCGCGCGTCTGCAGAATCTCGTTCCCCCACGCCATTACATGATCGCTGAAAGAGTGTAAGTGGAAGAGGCCACAGCGTCTTACCCAGCCCAAAAAAAACTGATCTCTTCGTGTTATGTAATGTAACGAAGTCCCATGCATTCTATAGTGTTGGGCTTTTATTTCCACATGTAAACGATTTGCTTTCCCTTTGTTTTTAATGTGCAGGCGACACAAATTGTGCTTCCAGCTGCTATGCAGGATAAGACATCTTGGATTTGCATATGATTACTTGCATTAACTCCCCTGTATATGCGTGTGCGTTTCTTGTGTTAAATAGTAAATATTGGTAGAATCGAGGTTTTGTCAAATATCTTGTCGAATAACGCGCAGATATTGCGTGGGTGTCATGAACACACGTTGTATTCCGTGAAAGCTTATAAAAAGCCTGCGGTTGACATACAACATCAGGCCTGAAGACATCTCGACCCATTACAATAAAAACCCTATGGGATTCTGGCGGCACCAGTATTACACCGGCGCATGTCCCGCAAACGAGCCGGATGCTTAACACTTCTATATGTATCACCGCTGCGACCAAGGTTTGCAGCAGAGGTAACAGTACCGTGAAATCATAATGTCCAGGATCTGGAGTACGCATATTCCTGCGGCCATATGACTGCAGGGATATACGTGCGGGACTCGTTGAGATCTTGCACGGCGTGACGTCTTAGATCAAGAATGAATGTTCCCCATTCGCTTCAATGACAACAATTGGCGGTGGCTAACACTGCTAGGTGTTACATATAAGGTACATATTCAAGTGAGTGGACGGGGGATCAGCAGTCGCCATAGCACATGCGTTACAGTAGACCGAACGCGTACTAGAGAGATAGTGGGATGACAATTAAAATACGGATTCGTATATGTGTCCTGTGAAACTAAGGTGTTCGTAATTGCTGCGGTCCAATGTCGACATGGCTGTGCTTACGCTCTGTTTCGTCCGGTATAGCTGGATGTCCTGCACCGCATTCTAATGGCGGCTCCATTCCTGAGCACCAGGCTTGTGCCGTCCGTGTCGACTGTCGGCAAGAAGTACGTCTTCGAAGACGCGACGAAAACGAGCGTCGGTGACCGTGTCGACCTGACGAAGCCAGTGGAGGACTTTCCGCTCTTCAAAGTACGCAGATTTAGATATGAAAATTGTTTGTTCTAAACGTTTACGGTATGCTGTCAGCGTGGACATCGCGTTTGTGAGTATGCCAGTTGTCTCAGCATTTTTTAGAGATTCGATGTTACATTGCAGTACCCAAAGAAAGATAAGCTTACCAAAGACTGCTGCACGAATTTGACACGCTTGACAAAAAGCAAAAGGCACGAAAGACTAACAAAGAGACCGGGACATGTGTGTGCTCAATACTTGTCATTTTCTATTTGTAAGTCCTTCGTGTCTTTTGTTCAGCGCAACTCAATTAGAACTACGAAAGTCGAATGTGCAGTGGAGTACAATTGGCTGAGCGGATAATTGGATATCGGCTTGATTCGAAAACTTTTCGTAGGAATGCTATTTCTGCAGACGCCAGCTCCGAAATAATCCCTCAAAATCTTCTTTTAGTTTGTTCTTAAGGACAGTGGACCAGCTGTTATCACTTCCACTACTATATTAAGCGCAGCCCGCTTGGCGTTCATAAATAAGATATAAATAGTTCTTAAAAGTGTGCCCATTTGTCGTCCATTTTTCGGTCCCCTCTTTTATTTAGCTTTGTCAAGAGAAGAATTCATGGACCATGCAGCTGGAGAGCAATACAAAATGCGAGATAGCCTTCAACGCCAATAAGGAATGGATTGGTTTCGAGAGTCCCACGTCCGTCGCCTTCAAGGTACGTGTTCTTCTAGACACTGACTCATGTTTCATCCCTCTTAAACATCTTTGTCTACGCACTCAGCGCATTAGAACAGCCAGTTGAGACGGTAACCGAGAATTACCCGTGGCAAAAGTTTACACAGTGCGGCGTCACTGCGTGCTGAGATTTGAATAAATCGAAGCGACAGAACCCTTCTTGCAATTGGCTGGCTCAATTAAGCCTCCTCAAATTTTGCGAGACCCATATATTCGCATGAAGCTTATTTTAATATAATACATCCGCAGACATTATTTGGCAGGTTCGTCCACGGTAAATTCGATGGAAACGTCATTTGTGGAGACACTTATAAAAAAGAAACAAGAAACGCTGGCGCAGGCCGCCATACAAAGTATGGCAGCCTGCTTGGAACTATAGCTAGCGCAAATAATTCGACATATTCGCAAGGGGGGTCCGTAGAACTTTCTGCGAATCAGTCGGATTATCCGCCTATTTATAGTTTTGAAGTGCGTCTAACACACTAGGACATAGACAAGTTCTACTTGTATATGGGCCGGCTTTATACAAACTGGGACATCAGTTGTCTGGTGCAATGTAGTGAGCGCAACTCTGTTCTGTATTTCCTGGTCCCTTGTGCTCTAGCCACTGTTGTCTGGTGCTGCAGTTGCAGTCAGCGAATGCCAATAAGGTATGCTGTAAACATATAACCTGCGTGATAGAACGGGTCTCGTTTGTTCATGCGGTATTCGATCTTTGGAAACATATGCACGGACGACAAGACACACACCTCCCGTGTGCCTTCGTTTGCTTCTCAACATTCTATGCTGAACGCTGCATACTTGTCGTGTACGAACATGGCCGAGGCCATATTGGTACGCGACCACCATGTTGGTACCAACACGGCCGATGCTCTGCGCTCCCGCAGTGATGAAATTATCTTTCCCGCAGACTGAGCTGGTGAAAAAGAAGCGTCTACTGGGCATCGCCGTTGTCCACATAGAACAGGACGACCTCGAAGCCTGCTCCAATGACAAGAAGCCGTACTTGCTGAGTGCTGTGCACCGCGGGCTCCATGTGCATTAAGGGAGTAAAATAACGATGGCCGACTCCCACGTGCATATAACGATAAGAAACTTTTGAATAGCAGCAGGTTGTATTTTCTCATTCGTGGCGTGTTTTCGCTAAACGCAAGTTTCTGTCGTTATTCACGATACTATTTACGAGTTGTTACCAAGGGACGAAATGACATGTGTACTCACACGTCCGCACATAAAATAAGATTCTTAAGGTGAAAGCCCTGGATGTCTCATCAAACGCGCTAATTGGCCATCGGAAGCGTCGGCTTCAACACGAATGATGCAAAACAAATCACCTTGTGATGACATCACATGTTGATGTCATCACATGATATCATCGTTTGGTCAAAGATCGGCCGATACCGGACGCACTACGATCCTGGAGGCAGTAAGTTGGAGGTAAGTTGCAGAAAGCCTTAGGGTGCCTGGGGATCAATAGAGTCGGCGGAGAAGAAAAAGAAAATGGCTTTCGCCATCGAGTCGTCTTAGGTGAATGCGTAAAGGACCATGTGAATTTTTGAAAGCGCCGAATAAAAACAGGATTGTTCATAAATAATGCTGACATAATGGTGACAATTTTCAGGTACGGAATAGGTATGTGTAAATTCTGCTTTAGGGGACTCTACACTCTAAGAAAAAAAAAACCATTTGACTCTTTTTGGGGAGTTCTGGCTTGCAACGCATATGACTGAGAGACACGCCAGCTCTTCTGGGTCCCACGAATCTCCGACGAAAGTATAGTGATCTCCTAAGAAAGTTCACGTGTCTCTCTAAAGAGAATCTTATGGGTGGCTAGTCGGCACTCGCCGAAAGGAGTCACACATAATCTTTTTTTTTGTTTTTTAGAGTGTAGGGGCAAATATTCAGTCGACGTGGATTGTAGAAATAGCGTTCCAGAAATCTCGTAGTGTTTGTTTCGTGCCAATGAAACGCTTTGTTTGAAAGAAAATCACGTTCGAGCGGTCCGCACATCGTTAGCGCATTTCCAACTGCCAGCCTCCAAGAACAGCCTTGTGACGGAGCGTTCGCCCTTCACTGCCAGGCAGCCAGCGCTGCCACGCAGTGGAGCATAGCCCTGCGAAAACTGAACTTGCGTCGTTTTTTAAGGCTACCTTCAAAGAGGTTTTTATGAATCAAACTGAAGCGCACAAGTTGCATTTTATTCCGTCTTCTAATGCACTGCAGTGTTGTTCTCTCTCGTGAGTAGTTTGAGTACTTTTGATTAGTTGTACTGAAGCCCTACTACGTCATCGAGCTCTTGTTCCAGAATGTCGCACAGCAGGCGCATATCGTGCCCATACACTTACCTTTCTTAACGCGATAGCGTTAAAGAGCTCGTTTCGCAGAAATTCCGGTGTCGGCGTTGGCGTCGATGTCGGGGTCGTTGGTTGCGAGTGAAAAATCTTGTCCGTGACCGATAAATGGAAAGATACAAATATAATAATAAAAATCCTAGGTTTCAGCGAGAATCCAACCCAAGGCGTCTGCGTGGCAAGCAGCTGTTCTACTACAGAGCTACGCTGTTACTTGAAACTGCTTCGGAAAGAAACGCTCTATGAACGTCTTGTAGTGGAAGGAGTTTCCTTAACGCATATAATATTGCGTGGCAGAAGTGTAGATTCGCGCCAGGCGTCATAGCATGAATTGCGCATCGAGTGGGTGTTTTAAAAGCCCACCCATTACAAAGCACTCAGACGTATTCGTCGTCATCAGCAAAAGCATCAACTAAGTAAGCAGCTGCGTAGGTTCGCGCGTAGCCTTACGAACGTGTAATGGGCCCTTCATTGATTCGCAAAAAATAGGAATTATGGCGTAGTGGGCAGTGCGCAACTGTACTTGCAGTAGGCTTTCCAGGATGGTTTGAAACGGCCAGTAGGTAATACGCGCACAGACTTTCGTTTCCCTACGGCACGGCTGAGGAATGCACATAGAACCGAAACAGTCTAGCAAGTGAGAAGGCAATGCGCACGGGACCCGATTACGCTATCGCGTTCTGCTCTTGAAGGCGAAGCTCAAGCGTCCTCCAAGATTTCCTCGATTACTAAAGCGCTTCTGTGTACAATATTGACGTTTAAAGGTTTCCAAGCATTGATCTTTCACTCTGAGATAAAATGTTATTGGCCTATATATATATATATATGAAAAAGAAAGGCTTGTACGTGTCGTGTTGCAGGAGGCAGATCAAAACGTAGAATTGTAAACATTGAGTCTTTATCAACACAACGTAAGTGCAAGGCTCAAAGATGACAAACATGATAAAGGAAAGGAGGTGCAATAGTAACACACAATGAAATAATAAATCACACCAGAGCACAATGTCTATACAACTTTCTGTACACTCGCAGGTGCTGGAAATGATTTGGCTCAGAATATTCTAACTATATCTAAAAAGGTGAAAAGGGAGTCCACGTGTTCTGTCGTTTATCAGGATTGAATATCTTAGTGCACTTGAAGGTATAAACTTAAGAAGGCGAATAAGTTCCGTGCAACTGCAGGATAACCAAAAAAGAATATCATCGCTCCGGACAGCTTTTGTACATTATTAATATTCCGTAGACGTGCAGAATTGGTAGAAGTGCAACGGAACACGCAAACAACGCGCATGGTTGAGCGTTGTTCACAGCACAATTGTAATTGATGTGTCTACATTGCAGTTTCTAACCTTTTAGTTGAAGTTACGCTGAAAATTCTGCAACTTGCGCACCTGCATTTTATACTGTTAGCAGGGGCAGTGTTTCCTTAATGCTTCCTACTTTTACACGGCTTTAAACTTTCTTACTGTCAGGTACGCTGTTCCGTCTGTATTTTAGGTTACAAAAAAAATAATAAATCACAATGTGTCATAGGAAAGTAGCCACTTCACAAATGTTTCTCCTTTAAGCCCTCCGTACGCCGCGGCGGCCGCATTTTCGATGGAGGCGAAAATGCTTGATGCTGGTGCACTTAGGTGCACATTAAAAAACCCCAGGTGATAGAATCCTCCGGAGTCCTCTACTACGGCGTCCCTCTCAATCATATCCTGGTTTTGGGCCGTTAAAAACCAACAATTATTATTAAGCCCTCCGTACGAATGTAATTTTGATGCAAATTATGGTTGCGCTCAGAAACAATACGGTTGGTTAACTTGAGTGCGTGCATGTGCCAAATAAAAGCACCCTTCAATAAAAATTGTGCGTTTCACATGAGGCAGTGAAATTCGGGCTACGGAATAAAAGTTAGGCTGCGCATCCTTAACTAAGCCGTTTAGAGAATTCGAATGACAACTAAGAATGATGTACAGCAAGCGATGTAGTGTTCCGTGACAGTTAAGGTGTTGTTTGTTAGGGTAAGCGCCTATAATAAATTATTACCCTGAAGTTCCTGTCTATGAATAGTCGGCCATGGAAGTTAAGCGTTCGCATTTAGTGTCACGTGTTCACAGAATTAAGGCGGTCAATTGCAACAAATAACATGCTATATTACGTCCTTCATGTAACATCAATAACCTTTCAGGCTATCTACAATCGGGCTATAACGGCAATCGCTGTCTCACTCTACGCTCCACACATGCGATTTCTGAAACGCCGGCATTGTGAACTGCCATTTTCAACAAGGAAAAGCCGACATCCTGAACAGAGCGCCGCATAAAGCACACGCGGCAGTTTTTATCATCTTCCGCGTGGTTGCTATACGCGTTGCTCTTGTAATTCGGCAGAATATGCTATGGCCTGAAAGGCAAATGTCTCAATCTTCGCCTCATAGAACACTACGCCGAAGTCAGGAATTCCACAAGCCCAATTGCGGCTGTACACTGCAAACATTGCCATTGGAATGCCTCTTGTAATCAGACCAAAGTGCTGTTCCGAAAAGAAAAAAAAAGACACCGTATTGTCGAGGGACATCACATGCACTAAGATTCTCTTGGTTCATAGTGCGAGACAGGTTTTGACGGGGCTCATGTAACGTGTTCCATGCAAACTGGTGATACTCGTGGCTTTCTGGTAAGTGATCGAGTTCAACACTTGGAGCTTTTTGAGCGAAAAACGCGCAACCACATGAATATACACTGTACAATGTCACTGTTCGGTAGCTACACTCGGTCTAGAAATTTCACTGCCTTGATAGAACCACTCTCATTCACAACTGTGTCGCACAGATCACACTTCCCCATCATGGCGTCCTCGAAGCCAGAGTCCCTCCTCTCCTGGCTCTGGCACGAAAAGTGACTGTGTTGGTTTCGTTTGTGAGCCATCGAGGAACGAAGAAAAGAAACGGTAGCGTCGCTGTTCCGTGTCATGGGCTCGTGCTGGCAGTAGTGTTGCACCAAGTGCAAGGGTGAATCGTAGTACGGCGCATACTGCGTGGCCGGTTGGTTGACGGTACCGTCTTGTGACTCCGTGGAGGTTAGCGACTCTAGCGTTGTCGTCGTGGTGTCGGTAGAGCTGTGTCTCGTAGAGTTTCTCGCCAAAGCAAAGTGAGACTTCCGGAGTCCTCCCGAGTAGGAAATCCTTTGTGGTGAAAAAGTCGCGCTCATTTCGTGCTCGTCGAAGGCGAATGACCGGCCTCGTTTCAGCACTGGTCGGCGATTGTACGAAGCCGCTGAAGAAGAGGCGTCAGCTGACGATGTCAGGTTTCCGTAACTGTGAACCTGCACGACGCTGTCTACTGCGGAGCATCTGTCGTACACTTCACCACCACGGACAACAGATAACACGCTGCTCTGCGGCTGTCGAATGGCGTTGCTCGGTCGGCGGTGCAGGGAAGAGTCGGTAACCTGGCGGCTCCAGACTTCTTGGCAGAAACTGCTGTTGCACGACGGGTCGTACGTTTCAATCGACTCGTCACGGTTTGCGAAGCGACCGCGCATACGGAAGGACATGCTGCGGTCGCCTCCGGAATGAGCGGTTGACTTCGCAGCTGCAACTTCTGAGTTTCGATCGAGCACCTTGGGAAACCTTGCAGACGCAAACTTGGAGCCGTCGAAGGATGCTCGTCTGTTGAAGTCACTCCTAATGGCGGCTACACGCAGGCTGCGTGCGGGTTTACACTTGTAGCGCATCTGCTCCTGCTGCCGTAGTTGAGGCTCTTCTGTTGCGTTGTCTAAAAAGAGCGGGTGTTGCACGGTAACGAATGACCTGCGGAAAGACGACCGCCTCACGTCGGTGGCGACGGTGACAATCTTCCAGTCGCCCGACTCACTTTGACACAGGGAATGCGTTACGAAGGGCGTCTGGTAGTCGACGCTTTCTTCGGGGCGCATAGAAGCGGCGCTACTAGGTACCTTGAAGTCCTCCGAGAACTTCCTCTCTTGTGGCGGGCTTTGGTGACTGAAATGGTAGCCCCGCGGAGAGAAGAAACTGGGCTTGCGCGTCAGCCGGGTGAACATCTTATGCACGTGTTTGCGCATTGCCTTGTTTCTTATGACGTACAGGTACGGGTTTATGAGCGACGAGCAGAAAAGAAGCAACATGGCAATGGCCGGCAGGTTATGGAGCGCTGTCTTGCGCGTGCGGGCGTGTGGTTCCACCAGAGTCATGGAAAAGAAAGGAAGGAAGCACGCCGTAAAGGACACCACCACGAGGACTCCAGTCCGTACGGCTTTCCACTTGTCGCCGAATATCGAAGACGCTTGACTAAGCGAAGACGTTCGTTTAGACCAAGCCAACTTCTTCTGCAGGTAAGGAGACGGGTGGCTTCCGACTTCCGGTCCCACCGTCGAAGGCTGGCTCACCTCGTTGCCAACGGCGGTGAAGTTGAGGCGAGTACAGGCGCTGTTACGGCGAGCAGCTTTGAACATGGAAGCATATATCCACGTGATCCGAACAAACGGAAGCAGGAAGCCCACCACGCAGAGAACGCATGAGTAGGCAATGGTGAGAAAGCCGGCGTCGTGCCAGGTTACGGTGCACATCGCCCAGCTCTCCTGGTACTTTATGTCCGAGACGCCGAAGAGCGGCGGTAACGCGATGACGATGGCGAAGAGCCAAGTGGATACGATGAGTCCGCTCGTTCGCTTTTTCGTGATGGTCATGGAGTAGTGCAGCGGGCTGTTGACTGCGCAGTTTCTGTCCACGGCTATCAGTAGAATGGAGAAAACGTTGGCTAGGGTGAAGCACAGAGAGAGGGTGCCGTGCATCTTGCACCACACGTCTCCGAATATCCACTCTCGTAACACGATAGACACGAAAACGAACGGCAAAAGGATGAATGTCTGGAGGAGGTACACTATGGCCATATTCAAGACGAACTTGTTGGAAGTCATGCGCACGGAAGGCCGCTGGTAGAAGAGAACAAACACGAGTCCGTTGACAGCGACGCTAGAAACCATGATGAGCAGCAGCAGTGTGAAGTGGACTTCTAGACTGATGTATCCCAACGAAAGCGACGATTGGTCGTCTTCTGCTTCGACCGCAGGGGCGGAAGCAATCGCACTGGCTTCACCGGATGGCACGAAGGGCAAGACTACCGACGGCGAGTCGTCCAAGGCAACGGAATTAGGGAAGGCTGGTGTGTGGCTTCGGGCAGTGAGATTGGCGTTGATTACAGCACCGTGCAGAGGAAAGCGTTCTTGAGGAACGTGCAGTTCCATATCTTGTAGCCACCGGGATTACGAGGAATCAATGCAGGAATATGCCATTGGTAGTATCATCTTACCTCCAGGAAAACCTGCGAATATGCAACAAAATGAAAAGTCCAGGTAAAATACCATGATGGTGTGAGCATCGATTACACTTGCTCAAATATCTCCCGTGCTGTACGCGCGTAACTAACCAAGCGAATAGTTTATGAACAGTAAACCCCAAGATGTGCTTTCACAATTTTTACAATTTAAATATTTTTGTATATGAAGTCGCAATGCTCGTTCAAATCCAAACACAATAATGACATTTTGACAATAATGACAATTTCTGATACAACAGTTCATAATACAAGTTTGGACTTATGGCCTGTATTTATATAAACTCTTTCATGCATCACTTTCTCGACACACGTAGCGCTCCCCAAGATCGTGGCAAAATTCCTTTGAGTGCTTTCCTACAACAACATGCCATTCAGCGACCACACATTGCAACTTGAAGTTTGAATTGTCACCTCAATGGATTTTAGGAAATCTAAAGACAAATATGAGCATGTAAACCCGGCTCTTTCTTTTTCTGAATGAAATTGGCAAGTTACCCTAATTCATTCGCTTCATAGTTTCTTGTGTTCCTTCATAAAATAAAGAACCAATATTGCTGGCATGCACGATTTAATAATTTAAGACTTAGATATTGTTGTTCCACACGCCCTAACGACTGCGCTGCTGTTTTGAACACTTTCGGTGGCACTGTGGCAACGGCTTTTTCAGAGGAAGAGGTTGTGGGTTCGATTTTCCAGTACGATAGCAGCGTTTGGGTGGAAATGTCATACAAGATCATTGCCACTTTAATAAAAATATTTACTATTTCATGCCGGAGAATTTATAATTGTCAGTTTATGCTGCTCATGCAATGAGAAATTCAGTTTTGGGAAAAAAGGAACTGAATTGGCAGCTCTCTTCACCAGAAGTGAACTAATATGGAAAGAAAACAGGGAAAATACTATAGATAATATAAGAAAATGCGAACTTAACAGCACTTCCTATAGGGTACCAAGCTTAATTTCACATTAAAAAATTGTTGAAATCTGTGGTAATTGAACTTACGATGTGAACACTCGATTACAAGTGCTTTGACGGCAGTCTACTCTGACTGCTTTGACAGCAGTCTACCCAGTCTACAAGGCTGCTTGACGGCAGTCTACAAGACTGCTTTGACGCCAGTCTACCCGTGAGGGAGAAAACCAGGCGAGGAAAGCGAAATGAGCACCTCCCAAAAATGAACGAAAATAAAAAAAAATAAACTCTCGCAAGAGTCAGTAAGACTCCGATTGCCTAACGCGCCACTGGCAAAAAAAATCTACAAGAAAGCCAGTTTCGCGCAGCAGTTTCCTGGAAGTGCCCCGGCACTGCTTCTCTACAATTTTTTTTTCCCAAATGAAAACAAGGCCGCTCCGTAAACACGAGACCCCATCACACGGGGCATTTTATTGTCATGCGGCAGCGGAGCGGGAACGGAAAATCTGGGCGTGCGATCGAAACATAAAACAAACCCAGGAGTGTTGTCGTAAGAGCAGCGACAACCTTCAGCGTCGCTCCCCGCATGCTCCCAGCTTGTGTCCCCGACCTCTGGTCCGAACGCGAATCCACCCGAGGCTGTCGATGTATGTGGGATAACACGTGTCGCTAGAACCACGGTCCCAGTTACGCTACGAAATCAGTTTGAACAAACAGATGAAGGAAAACGAATCGTACTAAAACGTCATTCGCCTTAAGGTCAGCATAGAACCGGGGCGAAGCCGTGGCGTTGCCCTTCGGTATTTGAAGACATTGAGCAACGCTTTTTTTTTGTTTTATGCGAGCTGCAGCAAGGGCACGAGTGCATAGGTACATTGGTTTGTCTTCTGCTTTTCTCAGTCTTTGTGTGGCCTCCGCGCGGTCCCCTGCAGAGTAAATATGTTCAACGACTATGAAAGTCCCCTTATATCAGGCCGTGTAATCCCTTAGATAATGCTTCCAAAGTCTCTTTTCCCTTTTCTTCGAGCACGTTGTTCCTTTCGCTGTCTTTGTTCCCAGCCATTTCGTAAGCTGCGGCGGCCGGCGCAGCGGTGTAAGTCTTTAGAGCACAGTGGGCTGAAATATTAGGCACGTGCCCCGCAGAGGGATTTATATACTTGTCATCTTTTGTATATTTTATGCGAATATCAACTTTCTCCACTAGAACAGGGGTGTGGATGATTATTCAGGAAGGGAGAGGCACAGTCTATGTTTCACCGGCGGTGGTCACCTCAACGCATTAACTATGCTTTTGGGGAGAAAGCGAGCTTCAGTTCAATTCACTTCAGTTCATTTCAGTTCAATGTATTTAATCTCAAATGGGTGAGAAAAGATTTAGAAAGCTTAAGGCAGAACGCTCACGTTCCAGCACCATCATAATAGCGTAGCGAGCTGCCTGCGCTGCCTCCGATTGGACGCGCTTCCACGAGCCTAGCCGCGCGTCACCTGCCGCTCCGTTTTTTTCCAACACCACCAGATGGCGCGCCTGTAAGCGCCCGCCTAAAGGCCCTGTTTTTTTTTTCAATTTTTTACGGGGATTTCGACCGCAGTAGTAGAAATGATGCTAACATTACATCCGCGTTTCTTTTTTCTGCCGTGAGTGGCGTACGACAGCGCGATATGTATTTCCATAAAAGCTAACTACCCGACAGACATACCCACTGCTGACTGTTCCAGCACACGTAAACAGCAACACGAGAAGTTGTTGTTGTTCATGTTGTTGTTGTTGTTGTTGTTGTTGTAGTGATGATGATGAAGCACGTGATCTCGTTAGCCAATCGCATACACTCAGGCGCTTACAGCTTCGATGTCCGCTCGTCTTAATGGCGTGAAACTGTCTTAATTTTTTTTGCCTTTGTTTGCCGAGCATTATTAGCTATGCAACATCAGACTAGATTGACAAAGAATGAAGCGATATACTCACTGCGCGACTGTTACGGAATACACAAAACACAACGCAAGACATAACAAACTAAAGTACTTCAATAAATCTGAGAACTCCAACTCCAGTACTCCAATAAACCTCTGAGAATGTTCAGAAGTAAAGCACATTCGTGACATTTATCGGGTGTTCTCTGACGGGTCAGTACGCAAATACTGTCGGTATACGCAAGTTCGCCTTTCAAGCGTCTCCAAACCGATGCGACCGAATACTGTCGTTTGTATAGTGCTGCACGGAACTTACCGTGAAAGGGTAAACATGTCACTTGGTGGTTGTAAATAACGTTGGGGGAAAAAAATCCTTAGCCGCACTGGCGCACAGATGGAGCAGTTTGAAATAAGCTCTGGGGGGAAATAGGACTGAGCGTCAACGTAGACTACGACACAAGCAGCAAAGCGTTAGAAGGAAAGAAAACAATATTTTATCGTGTTATCGTACGTATGAAGTAATCATCACAAATGGGATAAGCTTGATCGTGCGCACAGAATCTTGTACAAATAAGACCTAGGCCTTAGGCAATAGCTTTTCTTTTGAGAAACTTCATAGTGTGTTGCGATAAAAGTTTAGCGCATAAGACTCGTAAATCTCCGCAAGTAAAAGACACGCTTGTCATCTGAAACCCGAAAGCATTATTCGCTCAAAATAAATACTGTATTTTAGGAGATGTCACGTTCTTCCCATTCTCGTCTTTTTTTTCCAGCTTGTACGTTTCGTGAATAGCGAGTGCGCTCTAATCATGGTTCTTAATTTCTGTAGCAAAAGATATGAATAATAGAAGAATTGCCTGAGGCCGCGCTTCGAAAGACGTCTTGGTGATGTAAGTTTATGCTGGAAAGGTGGTTTTCCGTTCGAACATTGTAGAGTTGTTGTTTCTATTATTTCCGTATTATCGTCTTCTACTTTCTGCAGCAAACGAAAGCACAGATGCTCGTGACGAAATTGTCCACTGCAAGACGAATTTGTCAGGCTTCAAACGAACCGTTTGTTCTGCTTCGATGCAATCAAAGATAAGAACCAAAACCTAAACTGGATCCAGGACAGCTTATCGGAGACGAGGGAGAGAAGGAAGGGGGGGGGGGGTCTTTTGAATGTCTCCGTGTTAGTACCTCGAAAAATTTCGTAAAGAAATCTTTTTTCGTAGTTTAAAGTAAATATACTGTCTGGTTTCCAGTGAGCCATTTTTCTCTTTAGGTTCACTCGGTATTCGAGAAAGCAAAACAAAATGATTCTTCACTCCTAATCGTGGTTTCGTGTAAACTTGCTTCAGCTGCGATGTTTACAGTGCGCAGCACTGAAGTTACTGCGAAGCGCCAGAGAGGGCTTGAAGCCATAGAGGCTTCACGCTAATTCGTTTACTTGCCGCTTATTTTTTGAAGCCGCTTTAGGGATAGGTCCGCCGCGAACAAAAAAGAGAGCTCTCTTTTTTCCGACTTGTAAACATTTCAAATGGCTTTCAACTTGTCACTTTGTCGGTGGCGACAGCGTGTCAGCCGGCTAAACCACGTTTCTGTGAAACCGGGAGCACCGGGTGAAAGAGAACAAAATGTATACATAGAGTTTCGAAACGCTCTTCACCTCATTCAATGGCGCTGTGAAAGTGGGGATGACCACTCGGGCGATAGAGCTTGTTAAACTTCGATCTCCGCTTTGCTGCGCCGTTTTTTTTTTTTACGCTATACCCTGTATCCACGCGGAAAAAGGTGTTCGTTCGCACTTTATGTGGATGCTGATGTCGCTTCGAAGTCACGTGATAGCCGACAGGCCCTTTGATTTGTTTCAAAGGAGAGTCCGTGGTCCACACTAGGGCACCGATCACTCATTGCGACGCTGACAGGTTCGCGCCTTTGCGATTTTGTCGCATTTATGCTTGTTTCTCGGCGTCAATGAGGAGGTGTTTTCTCGAAAGACCCGTAAGACAGGAAGCACGTCTGTTCGCACAAATCTTTGGGCCACCATTGAAAGTTGAATAGCAAGATCGTGAAATGTGAAGGTTTGCATTTTTTTTTACAAGAATTTACAAGGGGGAGTCGCTTGTGAAATGTCCACTGTCGGAGGGAAAATACTGAATGGGTTAAATTTCTGGTGGGAAGCTTGAATGGGTATCGCTTGACTTAAAGCTGTAGCGGCCATTCTCGGAATCACTTTTCTATGCAATGATATCTAGCATGATTCCACGGCGAATTTTAGCAACAAAATTTTGTGTAACATCTTTAAAGCAAACATACGCAAAAAAGGCCTTAAAATCTCGTTGGCATAGTAAGAGCTCCTGAGACACATTAGTTGCATTTTCGAACTACCTCACTACACGAAACGTCCTCTGCTGAACTGACAGTTGAGCTAACTCTATTTATCGCGTTGATCAATGCTCGGTCAGTTATGCACGTAACTGTAATTGTTGCCGCACAGTGGGTAATCATACCTTTATACCTCCATGCTTAACGCCTCACATGACATATCTCTATACCCCCACGCCGTACTTCAACAGAGGACATCTCTCTACGCACCCGCGTCGCAGTTTTTCACTACTTTCGTGATTCGCAGCTGTCGCCTCTCCTATAATCGGACTTCGGGCCAAATACGCAGGGTATCTCCGTTGTTCAAGAAGCGGCATGGCAGTCATGAAGGAGATAGATTTTCTTTCAGTCCACTTACCACACACTTCGCGCCTACTACGGTTACTGCGCACTCCGTGGCAGTCGGCACATGCTAGTGAGCCCATCATATTTCTATGTTTTTCATCCCTTACCTGTTGTCAATCGCCGGCCTGACAGAAGAAAATTAGTGTAATTCCGTGCACACACACACACAAAAAAAAGGCGCGAAGTTCAGTAGAGAAGTCACTTTCGTCAATTTTTAACTCTACAACAGAAACAACCGCAAGGCTTCTCGAGGATATCAAAACACTTATAACTTTATTTGCATTGAGGTCGCCAGCTGTACGCACAAACAAAAAAATAAAGCTTACACGAGCCTGCTGTTCTCGCTAGGTGGTACGTGTGTCCTTAAGCTCTTCCTGGAACACATGCCCCGTCACTTCTCATTGGTCAGCGCGAGTATATTCAGTGATCAAGTAACAGCTTAAAGGAAAATCGCTTCCTAGCGAGAAGGTTCAGTTAGTGCCTGCTTTGTAAAACTTAAGGCTTTTGTCAATGTCCGAAAGAATCAGCGAGCCGTATTTAATGCGTCATGACATGTCAGTGCATATGTTTTGCGCATAACGTGCCGTTTATTTAATACAGTCATAGCAGTAATCTTCGTTGATTACGCGGCAATGTTTCCTTGAACTTTTGCGCTTATGGCGCACGCCAGCTTCGTTTAATGAGTACCTAGGCAAACATTTTACATCTCGTTTTTACTGTTGCAATAAGTAGCTAATGACCCACTTAACGCGGCTGGAAACATCGTTTGCTCGAGCGCGTGACGGTTAATTATTTGTGGACGCGTTTATAGCAGCCCAGTCGTCGTATTTGTTCCAGAGAGCACCGATAGAGGTGGGACCCAGCGGGGATTTCATGTAAACATAGCTGGCTACGTGAGCACACAATACCGCGTTCTTGTATGGTCCCCGCGTTGACAACTCTTTTCAACGAAGGCTCTGTGGGTGCCGCCATAGCCCTCTCGGAGATGTTGTAAATATGCATTACCCCCGAAAATGCACTGCCGAGACAAGGACGTCAGCCTTTATGGGCAACTCCTTTACGCACTTGGCTTCCGTGCAAGTTCATAAAGGAGGTGCTGCTCCTTTCCGCTATGAAGGTCTGTTAGGAAAAAGAGCCCGCAAGGAGCATGGAAGCCAGCACGAACCCGTGATGCTGTTTGCATTCGAAACAAGGTATTTTTTGTTGGACGTTTTCATTCAAACAAGTTAGTGTCGATGTCGCGAGCTGAGGCAGTTCACGCGCACTTGCGCGACACGCACTTTAAAATTGATTTTATACGTGTTCCATGCTATATTAGCCGTTTATATTAACGCGATAGCGTTAAAGAGCTCGTATCGCAGAAATTCCGCCGTCGGCGTCGGCACCGTTGGTTGTGAGCGAAAAATCATCATCTTGTCCGTGACCGAAAAATCGAAAAAGCTGCAAATAAAATTAATAATAAAAATGTTGGGTCCGAGTGAGAATCGAACCCAGGCCGTCTGCGTGGCAATCAGGTGTTCTACCACACAGCCACGCCACTGCTTGGAGCCGCACTGAAAGTAACTTTCATGCTTCCATAAAATACGCGTCCTGTATACAGGTGTCACAGTACGGGATGTAATATGGCAGTGATATTGCATTGTACGATGGCAATGTACAAGCGTACATTGCCATCGGGCGTCACACCACGTCAATATCATAACGACTTGCTGGTTTAAAGACAGCCACCCATTACAAAAGGCACACACATTACTGCGCGTATTCCCTTAAGACCACGTAGTGGGTGCATCGCAACTTCGTAAATGTTTCTCGCGCATAATTGCTCCTGGTTTAAAGCATGCTACCCATCACATAAGGCACACACCTCATTGCGCGCATTGTGTTAAACACTCGTAGTGTTCGAAGTGCGCACTAGGGGCAGGATATTGCTATCGCGTTCAACTCTTAAAGGCGAAGCTTAAGCGTCCCCAAATTTTTTTGTAGATGATGTGTGTGCGTCCACACAAATATATCTCACAATTTATCTCGCCTTCATTTTTTTTTTGCCAGTTCACTTCTAATGCGACTTATCATAGGTCGGCAGTAAAAGTAGAGCTCACTTAGACGCACTAAACAATTATGTTTTGCGCTTAGGGCTCACTCATACTCACTCGCCAAAATTTTCCTCAGCCGGCTGGATCTCGGTGCGAGTGAGCCTGAGTGAGTCAACTGATGAGTGCGTTAGCGTATAATCAGCTTTTTCGATCATGGTGTCAATGCTACTTAACGCCAACACCTCACATAACTGGCGATGCACCTTTTGGGCTCGTGCCTTCAAATACGAGGTATCATGTGGTCGCTGTCCAGTAAAGACATTTATATAAATACATGACTCACACTAGATATGTTTATCAGGGACATACCGTTAAAGATCTTCAGAAGCAAATCAAGGTATTCCCACCTCTCCCTCCCTAACAACTCACGCCTGTGATCGATAAATATTTAGCTGGTGTATGAACGCTAGTGCATTGAAATATGTGGAATGAGACATGAGCATAAACCTTAGCCGACATAAGGCTGATAGTAATGTTGATAATGAGTAGATAAACCACGGCCTAGGCAAAAAAAAAATAAAATATGGAGCTCACTCAGACTAAATAAATATATTTTGCGCTTAGGGCTCACTTGGATTCAGACTCAGGAAAATTTTCCTCATCCGGACTCACTCGGACTCAGACTAAGAAAAATTTTTATCAACCGGACTCACTCAGACTCACCAAAACATACTCAGCCGGGCTCACTCAGACTCAGACTCACAGCTTGATATGAGTTTGGGTGAGTCGGCTCATGAGTGGATATGCCCACCTACATGCGCCTGATAGACGCGCTGCAAGCTCGGCCCGTTACAACAATAATCCTTTTGTACAAGAAAAAAAAATCAGGCTCGTGATTTTCGGCAACCAGCTCCGACAACCGTGCTTCGCTGCTCTCATTCTTACCTCTAATATGCCTAATTAAAGCAGTCGTTATAATGAGCGGCCACTGTTTCTTTGTCATGTAGAGGCTGCGTTAACTCAAGCTTATTTGCTTCCTATGTCCTGCGAGGCTTTGATATGTTGTACAGTAAGTTACATGTCCTTTTATATGCCTGTGGTCTCCATGCTCCGTCGACAAGGATTCCTCCGTGCTAGGAGGTCGTCCTTCGTGAATTAGCGTTCATAAAATGTCGCCGAGACATTCCACATGTCGCAACATTCCACGCGGATCTCTCGTTCCACCATTCTCGTAACGTTACCCGTAACGCGAGCGCGGCAATTAGGCGTCGCGCGTAATTGGCGCTGGCCTTCGCATTTCGCAGGAACCTATACGGACACTGACACTGGTTTAATGACATTGCCGACAGGATTGCTATTGGCATTCGCTTCTAGGTCATGAGGTTAGACGGCCTTAACCTCGCGGGAATAAAACTTTAATCGGGACTCAGCCTTAATCGGAAGGTAAAATAGATGGCCCCTAAGCATACATCTATTTTCTTTACTCTTATGTACGGTCCGGACAATTCACGTATCTCTGTTTCGTATTCGGAGCTGCTGAGGAAACGTTGAATAACGGTTGTTGAGATGAACTTCGAGGAAAGGGCGCCGTTATTTTGAGCGTATCTTAATTTTTTCTACAGCGTAGTATTGTTCTATTTGTTGGCCAGCAGTGCAGTGGTAATTTATCTTCATTTTAAACCTCGCTGAATATTCTCACATGTGTGAAATATTAAAAGCTCTGCGGACAGTTCGGTGATTCGTTGGCCACGCTCAGTGTGAGCAACGTTTCCACACCTCACATTGCAGCGTATATGAACAGAAATGAGGGGAGATGTGCGTAAGAGAGATACTTTAATACAGACCCGTAGCCAGATATTTTGGTGAAGTAGGTGTTGTTACCAAAAGTAAATAATGAAAACAGGTGTTTTTCTGAAATAGTGAAGGCTTACAGCAAGTGCGCCCCCCCCCCCCCGAAAAATATTCCTGGCTACGGGCCGGCTTCAATGTTTGTTTATATATATATATATATATATATATATATATATATATATATATATATATATATATATATATATATATATATATATATATATATATATATATATATATATGGTCTTAAAAGCATGCTCAAATGAAATGAAGAGACCTTTGTATTCTCTAATGCACCTTTACTGACTCTTCATAAGTTTCCTCTTGCGGATGCAGGGCATCAGTTGGGACCAAAGCAGTGTTCTGGTTTCTTGCTTCCTTTAGACTTCGACCGACACGCGAAAGAATGTTTGCTATAAATGCAAAAAAAATTAAGAAGAAGAAGATAGCTCCACTTTGTCGAGTCATTGCCGCGTGCACCATCCTATCTCCAACCCATTTTCCACTGTTTCGAAACACAAGCGCGAACGAGTCAATATATTGAGCAGGGGTGCCTGGAAAGTCATCATCGGGCCATCTGTTTCAACTCAGCGAAGGACTTGCGGCTGTGCTGGCGATGAAATGGCGGGTCAAGGTGGCTAACCGTCGAGAAATGTGGGTCACTCCTGAGTTCTTTCAGTCCCCGCCACTGATCGGCTAGTGCCCCCTATCTGCACAGGCAGGTACAGTTCACAGCGGAAGACGCTATGCATGCAGCATATCGAGGCAACGGCCTTCACGTTCCAGTTTGGTGCTTCCAAGCCAGGGTCACACCGCCGAATGTGTCGCTCTCGTCACGTCGTCACTTCGGCGCTCAAGGATGTTCTTTTTATTTTCTTTTATATTTTCTTTTGGCCTCGTTGTGCTTCGAAAGCAAAGTAAAAGTAATGTTCACTGCCCAACCGCGTTCTCGGTGAGTTTCTGGGGTCACATTCATGAGACCTCAGAACATTCATGGGGTACACATTCATGAACCTTTGGTGAGTGCTGTTATCCAGTGACTCGCCATTTTTGATAATTCTCTGTGTAATGCCAAAAGTCTCTCACGCCGGCATTTTCTCTCTTACGCTCTCTTACAGATAATGCCAGCGTAAGAGAGTTTTGTTAATGTGTACACGGTCACGCAGCGCAATGCATTATATAAGAAGAGTGTGCGACTTCAATCATACCTTGTAGCTGTGCCATCGCAGCCGCGTACGCCAACTATGTGACACTTATAAACACATGGACTACGCTGCATATCTGTGGTTTTCCCGTGTTCCCATGCATTTACGACGCTGCATACAAAGCCGTACGTAACTTGTGTGGGGAAACTTGCTCTATTATTTTGTGGGAGGCTGGGGTAAATTTAGTAGCTTATCTCGCAAGCACGCAATCAAAATGAAAGTTGATTTCTTTTACATTTTTAATTGCCTCTCCGGTGTATGTTGTTTTATAAGCGGAGAAGAATATCGTATATAACTACCGCTCTGGTGTCGGTGTTGCTAATAGCGCAGAAAAATGTCGTTTGCAACCGGAGCTTCGCATAGCATTGAGGTCACGTGCGAGAGTGCCTCTTATCAACGTGGGTCCCCACTCGAGCAGTACGACCGAAATGGGTCAGGCGTCACGGCTCCCATAAAGCCGGCGCGCCAGTCGAAGCACCGCGGCTCGTTAGGGCGTGATTGTGAGAACTCGCTACGGTGCTTGGATCCCTGGAAGTGCAGTTTCCGCACGCTTGCTTTTATTAACTACGAGCCTACAGGTGGCAAGCGTTATCAAATACACATAACCGTAAAGTTTACCATTTTATGTAGTTGCAGAGCTTCTTTTTTTCTTTTCTCGCAAGTCTTATAATTCATCATTGATATAAAACAAGCAAACGACCTTGTAGGAATTAAGTTTATCATCTTTCGCTCCCGACGTGGGAGCGGCCCGCTTCGGGCTAGGAAACTAGCGGGACCTATTGGACCTTAATAAAGTTCTTTCATCCATCCGTCCATCCATCCATCAAGCAACATTAGAATCTGCATTGCGATAATGGTCCCAAGATGCTGTGTTGTTTTGACGGGCAACATGGTGCAAATAAGAAAAAGACAACCTAATCAGTGAACATCATCAAGGAAGGAAGCTTACATTTTGTAAGCACGTGTAACGACTCTTTAATGACTTCCAAGGGTGAGTGATTGAAACAATTTCGCAAAATGAAAGGCTGCTTTCGTCAACAGAGAACGTACACTGGAGCCACGAGGGAACGCCCTGGCAAGAGGAAATCTTGCCGTCGTCATTTGCTGTTATTCCCGCTTCTCCCTCCTCCCGTTCAATGTTATTAAAAAACTCTGGTTCACGCCTTTAATGCGTTCCGCAAAAAGCGTAATTTCTTTTCCCTATTCTCGTTTAATCTTTCGACTCGAAATTTCCTTTCGCTTTTGTAAACAACGCGTCCGCAAGGGTAGTTTCGATCCTGTAAGCCATCCGTGAATCAAATAACTGATATTTTTGGCAAGCGTCATTATTGTACCTATCCGTACGAAACGGGTGCCGACAAGGGTTTAATAGCTTTCTGTAGTGTATTACATTTCTTTAACTTCTCCTGATCGTATAAATGGGCAGTCTGGCCTTCATCCCCAAATAGCTAGCTATGATCTCCAAATAGCGCTGTGTTCGTTGCTTACTTTTGGCTCAAATAAGGAAAAAAAGCATATAGCAGAACTACCAGTGGCCAAAGAAGAGTGCACGAGACGACGGGAGACGTAGGAGCTCAAGGTAGCAACCGTTTATTCTCGTCTGCCTCGTGCTTCTGAAAGCGGCAACCGACTGACAGTTTATGAAAGGAGGTTCAGCCGCTAGAGCGCCGCAGGATCGCGGTTGCTGAGATGAAGTAAGGCGTATACACATTTAGCCTAGGCTCTCTTCAGACGCACTATAGCAGCTTCAATAAATAAAGCTTTCCTGGTAGTAACCGTTCGCTGCAAGCGCTAGAAGCGCTGTTCGCGAGGAATTCAGGACGCGCTACGTACCACCACGCATGAGCTGTACGGTTAACCGCAATATTGCAACATCGGCATGCGTGTGTTTTAGTGAGATGAAACTGACGCTTTATAAGCATATGATGATGCGTTTCCGCATGGATTATTTCAAAAGCCAGATTCCGCAGCCTAAACACGACCATAATTGAGTTTATAACCGAGTTGCGGTGTAATTTTGAGCATTTTTAAAAATGTAAGAACGACTTACGAATAACTAAACTAGTGCATCGCAGCTTGTAATCACTTGAAAAATGGCGCTAGCTTATTGAATAAGTGAACACTCTTCATCCAAGGCAAGAAAGTGAAAGGAAGGCTTCTAACCCAGGTTTATTTGCGAAAGTCGACTAGCACCCTCCTGCATCCATTTGCACCGTTTTGCGCAGCTTTTAATGCGTCTTTGATGCCGAGCAGGCAAATTCGTCGTTTTTGCTTAGCTTTTTTTAAAATAAAAATTGTAAGAGTTGTCAAGACTGCTCTTCATTGCTAAACGATGCTTTCTGCCGCCTTATAAGCGGTGCTTTTGTCGCAGGCGCTCACGTTAATAATAATTTAGGTGTCAGGCATAAGTCCACAAAACTTTGCGACAGCTGCATTTCAACATCCAACGTTGTGCGTGAAAATTTCAAATATTTACAGCTAACTGTTCGAGCGCGAGGTTGGTACGCATACACTGCTACCTAGGCGTACGAAATCTAGAAGCTGTTTAATAATTTCTAGGCTACTTTTGAGGACGACAACTTTTTGAGTTGATTGACGTCAGGAAATGGCTCGGTTGCATTCACATAGTTGTTACGAAAGCTTAAAATTTTCATCACTGTTCTTTGTATGAAACTGAAGTAATATTATGTCTTAAGCCCTGGAAAGTAGTATACCTACGACCGCGCCACCGCTCAGAAATTCACAAGAAATCCATGTCTGCGTAATACTGGAAATACGCAGTACGTTCCCTGTTTAATCGTGTAAGAACTTTCGTTTGCAAACTTCTGGTTTTGAAGACACTGTGGTTTGCGCATCATGTGATTTCTGTCGCACACGGGGATTTAGGTTTTCGCGCTAAAACACATACCATTTCATTAATAATTCATAGTAAGATTTAACTCCGCGCACCCCAAAGTAGCTTGAGCATCGCCGCTGTAATGCCACCATGTTTAATTTTGCCTGCGCTGTCTTCTATGGCGTTCGTTAATGACTCGCATCATGATGACTTTTCCGTTTCCAAGCAATGAAAATGTCGCGACATAACTATATGCCATAATCTACGATGTGTCTAATAAATAAAAGGTAATGTTACTTATGTAACTGCCTCATAAAGCTTCACGCAGCCGTAAAGAAACACGAACGTGTTAGTACTACAGAGTGATGACTGCGTACGCCTGTAAGGCCCGCAGAATCCTAGACATGAATCGCAACTTAATGCAAGTTTAGTTTTGCCTGCATTGCCTTCCACAGCGTTCGCTCAGTACTCGCATCATGATGACTTTTTCGTTCTGATCAACCAAAATGTCGCTACATAACTATATGCGATAATCTACGAAGTGTCTGATAGATAAAACGTACACTTCACCATATAATTTTCTTAATATAAAGTTTAACGTAGACGTAAAGAAACATGAATGCGTTAGTACTACAGAGCGATGACTGCATGTACCGATAAGGGCCACAAAGGTTATTCGCAAATCTTTAACTATAAGCAAGCACCCCGTAATACACTCCAAAATGTGCTGAGGTAAGCAAGAAGTGGATGATGTACTACGAAAGCTATCAAGCCACCTGTGCTGAAATATGTGCGTTCCGTCTGAAGCAACCTTTTCAAACAAGCAGTGTGGGAACAGATGAAAGCTTTTGTATAATCACGAAAAAAGTTGCGACGCTTGCATAAGAATGTTTGCCAGGAATTTCCACGTTCCGAACGAAAGAACGAAAGCTTTGTTCTATTATCTTCATAACTACAGTATTCATTTCTTTTTCTTATAATGCTACGGAATGAAGGACCGCTCAGCGTGCTCTTATATAGACCCTTGATAACCCCATTGCTCTCTTCCATTTGGGAATTCCGCAGTATGCTGAGCTGCTCTGCTGAGCTGGCGGCTTGCAACACACCTCAATCTCTCAGACCGAGGATGAAGAGCGCACCAAGCAGACGTCTGAGTCATCAAAGATGAAAGGCCCGCGGTTCTGAAGTGAAGAAACCAGCAATTTATTGACTGAAAGTTCAACGAGTGCGGGTTATAAAGGCGCATTATTTAGGCATCCACGTTGAGGCGCGATCGATTACTGAACTGCGTTCCTCTTCGAACCTCGAAATGCCTGCAAGTTAGCGGGTCTGCCCCAACGAGGAACTCGAAGACGCTTTCTGAACTTCACAAGGACGTTAGCACTGGGACAAAGAGAAAAAGTTAGCCTGTCGATGACTCAATGTTCGCCCGCTGCACCCCCGGAAACACTACAGAAGAGAATTCCTTTTTTATATATAAAACAAATGAAAAATGTATACGATTCACCCGAAAAGTCTCTGCAATTATGAGAGGGGACGCAAAGCGTTGTCAAAAATTTAACTAAAAGGCATCTTACGCGAGAGGAGCGAGCCAGGATACCAAATCTTGGAAGTTCAAAGGACGAACTTTCTGCGCGAGGTGGTTAAACACGAAAACGAAATGAAAAAGATAATTTCGACTGCAGTTATTTTGTCTTTCGATCTCCAAGTGACTAATTATTCCCCGCGAAAAATACGCAGCTTCTACCCATTTGTACTCTGCTTTGCTAGAAAGTGTTTATTGCGTCTTGATTCCATGCTATAAGCATTTAAAGCTGCCGCAGTATATTCTTCTGTTACACACGACGATTGTGGGAACTAGGCCTGTGTTGCACATTTAGCAATAACACTACTTTCCTCGCTGATTATTTTATTCTTGTTTTCTCTCTTCTTTGTTTATTTTTCTACATTATGTTCTGCTAAAGCCAATTTGTGAGGACTTCGTTAAGCATTCCTTACGTCGCCCACTTTCTCACAGCCTCTTCTCATACTAAATGATTTCTGCTTGATGCAAGAGGCAAATCTGAATGCTACTTGAAGCGTGCAGTGTGAGGTATGGCATAGTAACTATTTTATCAACAAAGTTTGGAACAACCTTCACCACGACGTGCTTTTTTTGTAAATTTTCACAGCTAGATATTCGAAAGCAAAAACGATTGGCAAGAGTAATTTACTCTAAATTTATAGGCTTAAGAAAAAGAAGGAATACAGAAAAGGCAGGAAGGTTAACTAGACTACGCACAGTTTGCTACCCTACTTCAGAGCTTGAGAAGCTCTCACAGGGAGCGAGGCGGCTAGAGGAGAAAACTAGGGAGGGAAGATTCCCGCGCATATGCATTTTTGTATTTTTCCAGACATATTTTCTCATTCTATCGCACACGTTCGTCTTTTGGCGGGGAAATGCTTAATTAGTTTGTTGGCATATTTAATTATAATGCCAATGCGAAATATACCCGAAACACCTCAATAAAACAGGATGTCATATCTTATGTGAGCACACGTTATAGGTGTTATGTTTGAAACAAATCTGAGCGAACTTTTGTATAAGTGACAATATTTTCTTGAAGTCAACACACCGAGGTCAGTGACTGGCAAGATATTACGGCTAGCGACTCTAGTTACAGGCTGTGTAAAAGACGGGAAAAAAAACTTTCCGAGCTACATCGTAAACAGTCTGCAAACGTTGTGTGACCTCCTTCAAAGAGGATGTGTTGGTGCTAGACGAAAAATGAAATAAATTACTCCTGTCGCGCTCGGGCGTTAGCGGCTGCCTCAGCTTGTTTCCTAAACTGCCGTCGCCCGTTCCGAGACACCTGGGGAAAAATCGTTTACAGTTGGTAAAAGCTTTCCAGCCTTTCTTTAGTCCATGTCATCTTTGATCGATGTAGAACGTGATAAAGACTTAGAGAACAGCGGTGTTTTGTCAGTAGGCTAGGAAAGCCTACAGACAAGCAAGAGAAACATGGGAAGGTTAACCGGAATACTAGAATGTAATATTAACTCGCTACCCTCCACTGAGGGGCTGGAAAGACGAAGCACGTAGATAAAGTAGGAAGTAAAGTAAAAAAATGGCGCAGCATGCACACTAACACGAGCGATCGCAGCACAAGCAAAGAATGAGCCCTCGTCAGTGCTAATATCTCTTAAGCCGGTGTTCTCCGTGAAAATTGCAATAATGCACACGTGGATCTCTGCTCTAACGACTTGTGTGGCCAATTTTCGAAAATATATTGCTCGGGCAATGGAATATGTCCTAATATGTAAATGATGTCTAGGAAGTAGAAATTCGTCAAATATTTATTCGATGGCAGATCACTTTCTTTAGGCGAACGAAATCGTGTCGTGAGTTTCCGCTCAAATTGCTGCCTGGCAGCGGACCTTCAGCTGAAAAATCAAAAGCAGTGTAATGATACTGCGGCCTCGTACTTCCCCTACAGAGCCATTAAAAATTTACAGATTAAACAAGGACAAGACGTTACGAAAGCATGACACGTCGTGATTCTTTGGCAATATACGGGTAGCACTCATTCAAGCAAATATGAGAATAAAAGAACCTTAATAGCAGTAGTCAAGGTTTAATATGATTGCACGCTATGGATAGATGAATAAAGACAATTCACATACATGTTGTAAAAAGATGATATAAGTACAATAACGATCGAGTGATCGGAGAACGCGACAAAAAAAAAACGAATGGCTTGACTTTAGGGTACAAGATAGACGAACGAAGTAAGAAACAGCAGGAAAGATGCCACGAGCGTTCTCCAACTCGTTGGGGCGAACGCGATCAAAACTTTAATACGGGAGTATCATCGAGATTTTTTTAGTATTTTTGACCACGTTTGGCGGTGAAGGCAGCCCATTGGAAAATGCTCCGAGAGACAATGCCTGATGGGTCGCGCGGGATCACGGCACGGTGAATCGATAGCTCTGTCTGGTGAACTTGGCTGGTTGCACGCCACTCGATTGTGCGCGCCTCGTTAAAAATAAGCCCTGGCTTCTTGCGCAATGATTTTGATCGATTCCCTGTGCGGCGAAAGGCCGCATGACGTTTTTGCTCATGGCCTTCGCTGACATACCTCGCTTCGAGATGTTTCGTTCTTTTTTTGCCATCTTTTAAGGCATGCAACTTTTGAAAGCAATCTACGTATACGCGACATGGTCATGTTAGCCAAAACAGATCATTGGGATTGTTTTGTCCACAGTAAATTGCGTTTTAAGGCCTGTTTTTGTGGCACAAATTATCCTTATTCAACAACTGAACAAAAATATTGTAGCGGGGTTGCAGCTATGACTGTGGTTAGGTGTGCGAAGAAGAGGCAGAGGACGTGTCGGTGTTCTAATAATACGCAACCGCCATCTTGATTGCTGGACTACTCCATACTGTAAATAAGTTAAATATATTCGTAACATTTTGGTGGTGGTGCTGGGTACTACGCAAGACGGAACTCCGCAGCGGACGTGTCCTGGACAGCCTCAATATGTCAACAGAAAGCAACTCTGCTGCTGCCGCTTCGACCGCGACTCCGGTACAACCGGTACAGCCGGTCGTATTGACTCAACCGCGCGATCCCGGTAACTTCTGCGGCACCGACCACATTGACGTCGATGACTGGATTGCGAAGTACGAGCGGTTTGCAGCGGTCTACAGGTGGGACCCTACAATGATGCTCGCCAACGTTGACTTCTATCTCTGCGGAACAGCAGGCGCGTGGTTTCAGGCTCATGAAGCTGACTTAACAAGTTGGGATGCCTGTAAACAGAAGCTTCGCGACCTATTTGGTAGAGCCGTCGGACGCCAGCGGGCCGCTTCTAAAGAACTCTCCTGTCGGGCACAAACTTCCACCGAATCATACGTCTCCTATATCCTTGACGTCCTGGCCCTTTGCCGTCGTGTCGACACCAACATGTCAGAGGCTGACAAAGTAAGCCATTTGCTCAAAGGAATTGCGGATGACGCTTTTAATTTACTTGTGTCTAAAGACTGCTCAACCGTGGACGACATCATCAAAGAGTGCCGCCGGTTCGAAGAGCTGAAGAGTCGCCGCATTGCCCAGCATTTCATGCGACTTCCGAACACGGCCGCTACATCATCCTGCGAGGACCTTCAGCCGCCATGCGGTCAACCGCCTACCAACGAGAGCGTAGTTCGCATCGTGCGCCGAGAAATCGAGGCGGCGTCGCCATCATCTTTGCTGACGCGACCATCTGATGATCTTCGACCAACGATCTCGTTGATCCAGCAGGTTGTGAGGGAGGAGCTTGCAAATGTCGGACTGCAGCCGGTATGTTCGTTGACGGAACCTCGTGTCAGTTCCATAACGCCTCCTCGTGCACCGGAAATGTTTCGCCGCTATCGTGACCCTGCCCAGTGGAGAACGCAGGACGACAAGCCGATCTGCTTTCGTTGCCACGGTGTAGGACATATTTCCCGCTACTGTCGTTCTCGCACCTTTTCATCTCGCTCGTTTGCTGGCTATCGACGTGGCGACAACCACCGGCCCCTGCAGTTTCCCGCTCGTGACGGTGCACCATACGATGAGGCTCTCACGACATCGGTCCGACGCTCCAGCCGTTCGCCGTCCCCACACGATCGTCGCTCCCGGTCACCTCAGCCCCGTCGCCATTCGTCGCCTCGCCCTACTGGACGCCCATACTCGGAAAACTGAGCAATGCAGCTCCCGGAGGTGACGCTGCATTCGAACCCCGACCTGAAAACCCTCTGCTGACCCTCACTACGGACCAGAACCTGCTTGCTGTGGAAGTGGATGGCCTGCCTGTTACTGCCCTCATTGATACCGGCGCACATATTTCTATTATGAGCTCTGATCTCCGTGCACGATTAAATAAGGTCCTTACGCCGCCCGAGTCCCTATTTGTACGTGTCGCTAGTGGGGAAACTCCGGCTGTACTCGGAATGTGCACGGCACGTGTGAGGTTCTCCGACCGCCAGACGTCCGTTCTGTTTCATGTTCTCGCTCATTGTCCTCATGATGTCATCCTCGGACTCGATTTCTTGTCTGACCACTCTGCTGTCATTGACTGCTCGGCCGGTGTTGTACAACTTGACATGCCTGCGTCCGCCGACGTGTCGGAGGTGGTTCAGACCAAACTTTCGTGCGCTGAGGCTATTCGTCTGCCACCACAAGCCCTAACTTGCGTCGCTGTTGAACCCTATCCCAATGTACCGGATGGTGATTACGTGGTTTCTCCTTCTCCCAGTGTTCTACTGGCCCGCAACGTCTCATCTCCGTACACAGTTGTAACTATTACAGCGAACAAGACGTGCCTTCCTCTTCTGAACTTCGGACTGAGCCCTCAAGTCCTACCACAAGGCATTGCTCTCGCTACTCTGTCACCGTCGTACGAGTGCCAGATCTCATCGGTGTCACCCGAACTGCCCGCTGTCGTTTCTCCAAACCCGCATAGAGTCGACGCAGTCACCTCTTCTACACTGCACAACAACATAACCAAGATGATTGCCTCAGACCTTTTGCCATCTCAAGTTAAAGACCTCAGTGACCTCCTTATGACCTACTCTGACATATTTGACTTTGACGGTAGGCCCTTAGGTCAAACCTCGCAAGTCAAGCACCGCATAGATACCGGTGATGCAGCTCCAATTCACAGGCGTCCTTACCGAGTTTCACCATCAGAGCGCCAAGTAATTCAACAGGAGGTCGACAAGATGCTCACAAAAGGCATTATTGAGCCTTCTTCGAGTCCGTGGGCTTCCCCTGTAGTCTTAGTTAAAAAGAAAGACAACACCTGGCGTTTCTGCGTGGATTATCGGCATTTAAACAAGATCACCAAAAAGGATGTCTACCCGCTTCCTCGTATCGATGACGCCTTGGACTGCCTTCATGGTGCTACCTATTTTTCTTCGATAGACCTACGCTCTGGTTACTGGCAAATCGCCGTAGACGACCTCGACTGTGAGAAGACCGCCTTTTAACGCCTGACGGTCTCTACCAATTCAGAGTCATGCCGTTCGGTTTGTGCAATGCGCCGGCCACGTTCGAGCGGATGATGGATACGCTTTTGCGCAGCTTTAAATGGTCTATCTGCCTTTGTTACCTGGACGACGTCATTGTGTTTGCTCCCACCTTTGAGTCTCACCTCGACCGACTGTCGTCTATTCTTTCCGTCTTTCGTGCGGCTGGGCTACAACTTAATTCATCGAAGTGCCACTTTGGCCATCGCCAAGTTGCTATTCTAGGGCATCTCGTCGACTCATCCGGCATCCGACCCGATCCCGACAAAGTTCGCGCTGTCCTCGATTTTCCCGTGCCAACTTGTGCCAAAGACGTTCGAAGTTTTGTGGGCCTATGCTCATATTTCCGACGATTCGTCAGAAACTTCGCAGATATTGCCCGCCCCCTCACTGACCTTCTCAAGAAAGATGTGCCATTTTCGTGGGGTCCTGACCAAGCCAGTGCTTTTTCCCGCCTCATTACGCTGCTCACCACACCGCCGATCCTCGCCCACTTCGACGCGTCCGCTCCAACCGAGGTCCGCACCGACGGTAGTGGTTACGGCATTGGCGCTGTGTTAGCCCAGCGTCAATCCGGTCATGATAGAGTTCTTGCGTATGCCAGCCGGCTCCTTTCTCCTGCCGAACGCAATTACTCTATTACTGAGCGCGAGTGCCTGGCGCTTGTATGGGCAGTTGGTAAATTCCGCCCCTATTTATATGGTCGCCCTTTCACCGTTACTACAGACCACCACGCTCTATGCTGGCTTTCAGCACTCAAAGATCCAACAGGGCGCCTAGCTCGTTGGGCTCTGCGCCTCCAGGAATTCACGTGCACAGTGGTCTACAAGTCCGGCCGTCTACACCAAGACGCCGACTGCCTTTCTCGGTACCCCGTCGACGATCCAGACCTCGAAACGGATGACACGTCCATCTGTATTTCCTCGCTCTCCGCTTTCGGCAACATCGGTGACGAGCAACAGCGTGACGCGTCCCTACGAGATCTAATCACCCGCCTGAATACTGACTCGACGGACAGTTCGCTTCGCATGTTCGTCGTCATCGACGGCATTTATACCGCCGGAACATGCGCCCAGTGGGACAGGAACTACTAGTTGTAGTACCCACTCATCTCCGCTCGACCGTACTTCAGCAACTACATGATGTACCAACAGCCGGCCATCTTGGTGTTGCCAGAACGTACGACCGTGTCCGCCGACGCTTTTTCTGGCCCGGCCTCTACCGTTCCGTACATCGTTATGTCGCTTCTTGCGAGTCGTGCCAACGCCGGAAAAAGCCAGCTGTGCACCCCGCCGGGCTCCTTCAACCTATCGACGTACCTGCTGAGCCTTTTTTTCGTGTCGGCCTCGACCTTTTGGGACCTTTCCCACTTTCTCACAACGGTAACAGATGGGTCGCCGTTGCTACGGATTATTCGACCCGTTTTGCCATTACGAGACCTCTCCCGAGCAGCTGCGCTACAGACGTCGCCGAGTTTTTGATCCAAGACGTCATCTTACATCACGGCGCTCCTCGTCAACTTATCACGGACCGAGGTCGTTACTTTTTATCCAAGGTAATCGAGGACCTACTTCGCTCTTGTGCAACCAAGCACAAGCTTACGACGGCCTATCATCCCCAAACGAACGGACTCACAGAACGTTTGAATCGCACGCTCACTGACATGCTCGCCATGTATGTCTCGACTGATCATCGCGACTGGGACATTGCGCTACCCTTTGTCACTTTTGCTTACAACAGCTCGCGCCACGACACTGCTGGATATTCTCCCTTTTACCTTTTGTATGGAAAAGAACCGACCTTGCCGTTCGACACGCTCGTACCCACCCCTGCCCACCTGTCCACCGAATATGCTCGCCACGCTATTAGCACAGCCGAAAAGGCCCGTCAGATCGCCCATCGACGCCTTTCGGACTCGCAACTCCGCCAGAAACATACATACGACAGTTGCCACCGGAACGTTCGCTTCAATCCGGGTGACCTCGTTCTCCTTTGGTCTCCGTCTCGGCATGTTGGCCTCGCCGAAAAACTTCTGCCCAAGTACTCCGGCCCTTACCGTGTGCTACGCCAGGTGACTGAGGTTACCTATGACATCGCCCCTCTGGACCATATGGCGCCCTCTACGTCTTCCAACGTCGTCCACGTCGCTCGCCTGAAGCCGTACCTTTCGCCCACCACCTGCTAACAGGCGCCGAGTCGGCGCTTTCGCCGCCGGAGGTCGATGTAGCGGGGTTGCAGCTATGACTGTGGTGAGGTGTGCGAAGAAGAGGCAGAGGACGTGTCGGTGTTCTAAAAATACGCAACCGCCATCTTGATTGCTGGACTACTCCATACTGTAAATAAGTTAAATATATTCGTAACAATATCTTTCAGTCTAAGCAATGATGGCGCCATATGTGTACAGTGGGAACTATTCAGATGTCCCATAAAGGATCGCAACACAGTAATATGAGGGTGCTGCGCCCTTGATTACTGACTTCACAATGATGCGTGAAAATACATTCTTTCAAGAGCAGTGTTGTACGTCTGCCATATATAGTTACAGAATGATGCAACATAAAAAAGCTATTAAAAAGATCTATGCATATGAAGGTTGAACAAGAAGGGGTTTTTTCGTTGCGTAATAAGACCAGAAGACAGGAACATATACATTATATCCATGCCAGGTATTTGAATATAGAATCTCACACAGATAATCTGCCATCGTCGTTTGCTGAAGTTGTAAGTCGCGCAGATATCAGTTGTCTTGGTGTGGAATGCGTATCCGTTATTTAATCATAGGCACGAAAGCTGATTAAACTTCCCAGATTCCCAAAATGCACATCAAAAGCATTTGATGCCTCGGCACCTGCATCGAATAGGTCACAGACATCACAACTAAAACAGTACGTTCTGTACATTATGAATTAAACCTACACACGACCGCCCAAGCAATGATAAGTGGCCATTTTCGCACCTTTATGCCTTTATATTGACGTAAGTTACCTGTGTGTGTATGAATCTCACTTCTATGGGTGCTGACGTGACCGCCACTCACGGGCTGTCGGTCAAGAAAGCGGCGAAAAAAGATTATGTCACTACAGTTGTTTCGCAACTTGCGGAACCTAAGCTGGTTTCAGCAAAAGAAGCATCTAGAAAAACAGCTCGATCTGAATATTTTGCGCGCATTTTAGCTCGTCAGGACGCCTTCAACGCATGAGGCGAATTATTATGCAGCGTTTAAAGGGCTGCAACTGCTTCGGTGCTGCTCCACTTTGGTGAAATCGTTTACGGTCATGCCGGAATGGCTGGATGCATGCAAAACGTTATTGAAAAATCTTGCGCTGAGCGATTCAGCGGGCACCGGGCCGCTCCCACAACGTCATCAATGATTAGGCACATCAATTTGCCTTTGAAAATCAACCTACCAGCCAACTAGATGTATACAACGCTTGCTTTGGTATTTCTTGCAGGACAACAGGCAACGAACACGCGCTCAGTGCTAACACTTTGTGGGTCAGGGACATATGTGCAATATTTTGCCGGGCCAAAAGTGTCTCCTAAAACTTGTCGTTGTTACACACGAACGTGTTGGAAAATAAAGTACAGGAATTGCATAAAACCGCAAATAAGCTTGGCAAAATAAGATTCATACACAATTCTACAAGTTTCTTTTTGTTTCATTCTATTTTGCATTTCGCAATGACGTACATTCAAAAAAACGCCAGGCCTGCGCGGAAAGCGCAGCACAGTCACAGCGAAAGCTGGAAGAGCGGCATTTCTAGAGCCCGTTATAAACTCTCTTGTGGTTACTGATACAAGTAAACTAGCAACGTACCCACTACGCCACAAATCATAATTTTTGTGAAGTTAGGAAGCACCCACCACGACATTACTCGTCATTCTGCGGAGAAACGCGCTACCATATGTACGGCGTTACGTGCAGTTTCTTGATGCCACGGTTGATGACGATGAAGAATTATGGCTGAGCCATTTGTAATGGGTTTGAAGCTTTAAACGACCCACTAATTACATAATTCGCATCGTGTGACGCCCGGTCGTTATTTTATTCTCCCACCACGCTATATAACATACGTTACCGGGGGAAAGAGGGAGACAGGGAAAGAACTTTAGTGAGACCCTGAGGAAATGCATCATGGGAGCCTTATGGGCTTCCTTGGCAACCTATAGAAGTGCACTTGCGAGGAACCCACTACGCTATAAATGATCATAATTTTTTGAAGTAGGGAAGCAGCCACTATTTCATTTTTCGTCATTCTGCGGAGAATCGTGGTACCCGCTAAACACCTTTAAGGCATTATGTGCACTTTGCTGATGCTGTGGCTTATGACGATGAAGAATTATGGGAGTGCCCTTTGTAATGGGTTGGAAGCATTCAACAACCCACTCGTTGCGCAATTCGCATTGTGTGACGCTTGGTTGTTATTTTACTCTTCTACCACGCTACATTACATGTGTTAATGTGGCTCCTTCGCGGCATGAAGCCTGTATAGGGTCTTTATGCAACGCAGTTTCAAGCACCGGCATGACTCTGTGGTAGAACACTGGGCTCCCACGCAGCGGACCTAAGTTCGAACCTCGTTCCATCCCGGAAATTTTTTCTTATTTCGTTTTTTTTTCTTATTTCGAGCGATAGTGGTTACGGACACCGGCGGCGGCGGCGGCGGCGGCGGACAACTACGGCGCCAGAAACGGCCCTTGTTGTGATCTCATAACAGCTTTCGCTGTAAAATATTTTTAAGAGAACATCCGCTCTCGTGGACCTCAGCACCTGCAAGAACTCCACTATCCACACGAGTGGCGGTACCACGGGATTAAAGAGGCCCACAAAAGGCTGTGAGCTTCTTTCGACTGGTGGAAGATAAAAGAAAAACCTCAAGTGTTTTAATTGGCATGGAAAGAAGCAGCTCATTACGTTTTTTTCTTTTTTTCATTCGCTAGCGCCACTGTTTTTCTGTGTAAGCTATAGCAAAAATGATCGCACCTGATTCAAATCACACTCTACAACTTGGTTCTCGCGAGTTCACTATTCATTGTTATCTGTCAGATTAATTAGGTAATACACAACTTTCACGGAAAAATTCCCACTAAAAAAACTGAACGAGCGGCCAGGCAAGCTTACGACTCTTAAGTTATGCTTGAATTGTCCGAGGGTTTGTCGTAATAGTTCAGTTGCTGTTCATGATTACTTTCGTAAGACCCCATTTGGCTGCTTTTCACGTATTCTGCCGCGGAAGCAGAATACACGAGAGAAATTATGGGAAGTTGCTAATGGATAACCTTCTATTGTTCCCTTCAAGGAAGGGCAACACATATAGCGCATGCCGCCAGCAGTATGTCAATTATGCGAATGTACGGGCGCTCCGCAGTACGACAGAGATAGACGACGATGATTGTCGAAAGACAATGCTCTAAGCCCCCAACGGCACAAGTGTTTTCCGAAAATACTGGTCAAACTGCTTTTTACATGCAATACCAAGCAACCTTCATCATTTATCGAGTTTCTTGAAAATTTCTGTCAACAAGGGGCCGAATTAATGAAGATCTTTGTTAATAAGTGCGCTTATTCACTGGCAGAGCACCTTTGTTAATAATATGCGCCGCGCTGTCTAACTGTGCTGCTTTTCAATAAATATCCCTTCCTCCCTACACCGCGTTACCATTGCCGAGAAGTTTCCTTGCAAACAATACTAACGCCAAACTTCCGTGAATACGCGCCACTGGTTCTATGAGAAACTCGGAAATACACCGAGAGTTTCCACTCTGACGAGGAACATCTTTCGCGCATGCATCTAAGCCACTGTTTGCTAACTTGGGGGGGGGGGGGCGGGGGGAAGGGAGATGTACACAGACATTCGTATTTTTTAGGGGCGAAGCACCTTAGGATCTCGGCCTGTCGGCGTGCAACATGTATGCTGTCGGGACAGTCCATTTGCTTGAGCGCAAGATATTTGAGCTCAAAAATATTTGCTTCTGGCCACCGCGTCAGCTTTCGCCGTGCGGCGAGACAGGGCGAACGGCGCGCGTTGGCTATGGAAATGCTCTTTCTGGGATGAACGCTGAACTACCAGCTCGCGAGGAACGAGAACGCGCCCTCGCCCGCGAGAGACAACGCCGACGAAGGCAGCGTCTGCTAGCGATCTTATTGATTGAAAAAAACCGACTGCTTACGCTGCACAGCCATTCACCGGCCACCCTTTATATATAGGTACTGGACCTCGACCTGCAATGTAGTGCCGGTGGGAGATTTCTCTTGTGCGTAGTTGAACAATGAAGATTCGCAGCGTGCACGTTAACTAAAAGCGGACTGCAGGTCTCTGAGTCTAATGTTTCTTCTGTCTCTCATTGCCCATTAGCAGCGATTTTGCTGTGGGAAACACCGGTGCACACTGCATGCTTCACCCCTCCACAGGTTTCACGTTAGTGGAGCTGAAACACCCTTCCCTACGTGCTTCGCCCCTCCCCATTTTTTCTTTTCTTTGTTTGCTTTCTTACTGAAAATTGAAAATGACTTTATGGACGTTCATTGAGGTCACGGCAGTGCCAGGAATAGATCATAACGGTGGCTGTAGGATCTGCAACTTTAGAAATGCGTACGTAAGTAAACGCCGAAAGATGACAGATAAAAGCAGATGAACAGAAAGAGCGAATCTCACAAGATGAGTGCAAGAACGATGAGGTCGAGAATGCACGCGTCCTTGCTCAGCGCGCGCAATAATCTGCACTTGCGTGTGGGCAAGAAAAATATTTGCTTCTGGCCCTCGCGCGAGAGCGCACACAGTTTGAGAAGAGAGAGCATTGCCGCTTGTTTGTCTTCCAGCCTCACGAAGGCAATAGCTGTGCCACTGGAGCGAGAGAATTAGTGCTAAGTTGGGTAACGAAAGCTATTTCTGCCACTGCATGCAAAGCAGGATCATGGACAGGAGTGCATGATTTGATCATTTTAGTTCGTCTCGCTATCGAGCTACCTGTATTGCATGCGCAGAAACTGGACGTGCTGTCTTTTACGAGTACGTTCACGCCGCAAGCTCTAGTGTGCTGGTTTCGTGCATACATCACTTGCACTTCGCGTAGGAGTTGTTGGTGCTCTTTTCTTACTCTCTGTTTTTCTTATTGCGAAAGTAAGTATGTTGCCTCTCCAGTAAAATCTTCGCTGTCACCGTCGTAAAGGCTGTGGTCGTGACGTCTGCTATAGACGCTCCAGTTTGAGCAATATACATTAAGCTAGTGTCATCGAATAGTTCAGTGGGCGCACACTAACGTGGAAATGTTCTCCTCAGTCTCTTCGCATGCGTAATTGAAGTACGAAGCCCGCAACGTTACTGATGGCACTCAGCAAGCAAGCGTTTGAGAAGCCTAATATATAGTTGCTGGGCAATTCTCTTAAGCAGCAGGAGTTGCCTGCGCGCAACGTCACGCTAACGAGTCACAAAAGAATATAATTTGAACCACGTCTCAGAAATTCAAGCGCACCGCCAATGCTATTGTTGTCAATGACTAGTCTTTCGAGCGGGATAGCTGAAGTTAATTTGTTCAGGCAGAAATTTATACCGTGGAAACAAAGCTTTGAAAGGGTAGCCTTGGCAGACACGTGGAACAATACTTTATAGAGCTCTCCTTCGTAAATTTTTTTCTGTGCTGCGCTTATAGTCTCGCTGTAACGGGGAAATTCACCAGCGAACAAAATATCGCTATGCCGTTCTCCATGCCAGAGGTGGCGATATCACAGCAGCTGGCGTCATCTCATATGCACTTCCACGCGTTGAAACCCACTTAGAGGGTAAATATTGCAACAAAATAACCGCATAACGTTTGTGAAAATATGAACTTCGTTTTTAAACGTCATAAGCAACAACAAATTGCTTCAAGTAGTGACCATCTGCTGCCAAACGTTCTGGGTAGCTTCTAAGCAGGGGGGGGGGTATTCATATAATATAGGAGCTTGCACTCAGTCATGAGTATCAGAAAGAAGAAAGCCGTCTTTAACAAAAATTCGTTGTGCTATTATTATAATATCGTGCAGGCCTTCACACACTGCCCTTAATAAAGGCAAAAAGTAGGGCCTCCGCTAAACAGGCACATTGTCGAGATTCCATAAGAGTAACGTATCCTCGAACTGAAGGTTCAAAGGAAGTCCTTTGTTTCAGCTCTAGAGCTTATTTCGATAAACACTACGCAACTATATTGCATAGCCGAGCAGTCTCCTTAGAAGTAGTTTCGATTGCTCTGCGGGTAAAGAAGTTGTGCGATCCTCTGTTGAGGGTCTCAATTGGCACAGTAGTGTGAGCCACAATAGCCCGTCCTATAAAGAGTAGCATTACCTGTTCTTACGTGTTCTCATTTAGCGTTTCTTTTATATATTTCTCGCTTCTATCCCATTACTCTTTTTCAGGGACTAATTCCTGTCTCTTGAATCGGTACGCGTAGTGCAAGACGACGTTGACTCGGTGGTGGTTGACTAGATTCTCATTATTATGTTATCCCATCACGTTTCCGTGCGTGTACAAACTATAATGTCGGTGTTTTTAATTGAATAAGTGTCAATACTGTTAGAGCTTTAAACCAGGGTACCCACACCTTCGCGTAACGAAACGCCTTAGTTTTTTGCCAATTCACATGCGTCAGACGCAATCCTCTGGGGTACGCACGCTATTTTCCGAAGAGTTGGCACTCGCGAGGAACCTGGGTACCTAATCCTCAAACTCTCCTCTGAGTTTTGAAGAATTGCGTACACATTTATAGTGTTCGTGCTTTTCGCAGGCCAAGAAGAACGAGGAGGAAAGGAGAGAAAGCTATGGAGGTGAACAGTATACACGCTGGGTTTTCTACCTTACCTTTGGGAAAGGGAATTAAGAGTGAAGAGTAAGAAAGGAGGAACCGATGAAGCGGGCATGAGAGAATATAAATGCGGAGCGAGCAAACTATCGCAGGCCATTCCCAAAAATCTAAGCAAGAAACGAATGTGACTTCCCGATTGATAGAGTAGTAGCCATTATTCTAGCGGTAATATATTCTGGCGCCATTCTTACGGCGCCTGTACAAATGAAAACCTTTCGCCAGTTATCTATTTTCTCTTCGTACACGTAGTTGCTGAGCCCGTGTTAATAAAATAGTAAACGAAAGCGGCTCGAGCCCGTACGTCAAATCACTTGCTATTGCAAGGCACCCCGGCGCTGACGTTCAACGCCCATAGCGACAAGGTTTTGGAAGTTCACTCACGTTCGTGGGGTCCTAACCACGCTCAAAGTGAGACATTAGGCGTAAGGTCAGTCGGTTCAGGGTCACTAGTGTTCGGAGACTCCTTTAGTATTTCGTTTTTTGTATGTGAGTCAGTAGTTCTCGGCTGTTGGTTATTGCCAGAGGACATGAGAAGAGTCCTAAACGATAAGGCGCAAGTTTTCTAGCACCTATTTTTTTTTCACTCGATCTTAAGTCTTTTCGTACGTTCTTTTCTTAACGCAAGTTGGTCTTGCATTTTTTGTGTGTGAAATTTGGGTTTGATGCACTTTTTAGTCATAAATTTTTAGAGAGGACGAGAATAAGGATAGAAGAAAGGCAGGGAGGTTAGCCAGGGCTGAGCCTAGAAGGCTACCCTATATTGGGGAAAGGGAATAAATGTTAGAGAGTAGGAGAGAAAAGTCACCGTTGTAGCCCACGTAGCAGTTCCGCGTTTCATGTCACACACGGTAAATCAGTCCGGTATCCTTAAGAAAACGCAGCAGCGCTTTCGTTGCCTTTTGGAACTGTGATGGGCTGTCCCATGATCCCAATATCTTCTCGATATGGAAAGCGTTTCCGTCCAGGTGATTTAGAGCAATGCGGAGGTGAAGCTTCTCGTTTGCTTAAGTCGGGCAGTTACACAAGAGGTATTAATTTCAAATTCAGGTTCCTACACTTGTCGTATGACGTATTGAAAACGTGATTTTTTTGCCTGCTCCTTCTCCAAATTTCATGGGAGAATATTTTTGTGAACACTGTCTTCTACTGGCCGTGGTATGAAGTACCTATGGCTGACAGATAACAGGTTGGCGAAGGAGCCCCCATTTCGATGTCAGAAACCTCGAACCGCGCCGTAGAATTTGTAGCTATTCGGGGTTGACACAGCGGAAATTAGTTTGACGTCAATGGCTAAGTGCCCATCGGAGACATCGCCGCACCGACTATTGCTCGGCGCTCCTTTCGGCTATTGAGAAATATCCGGGGCGTAGTAGTACGCCAGAGCTACGGTCCTCGTCGAAACGGTTTGCGCAACCGCTAAATATAGCTCAAGGCCTTTCGTAGCTCTGTTGTCCCGGCTACGTTCTAGACGACAGCGAAAACTGCGTAGTCGATAAGGCGTTTAACCGTTCCGGTCGTGGAGAGTTTCGAAAAGAAATTTAGACGTTAAGTGCCTTTGACGGGCTAATGCGATGTGAAAAGCCTGCTGCCGGAACGTCCCTCTCTATTGCATAATAATATGTCAATTCATTAAGCGTTATTGTAAGAGGACCTTAATTTAACGTAGCTTGCGGCAGAGGTAACAAATGCGAAAAAGGAAAGTATATTGGGCCTATAAAAGGTCTAGTAAAAAAAAAGAGAACGTAATGCAATCAGTGTCACCAGTTAGCTGTGCTCGGATCAAAGCAATGCGGAAGAGAGGAGACCGGAGAGTGAAAGAGAGAGGGGGCAGCGTGAAAAAAAAGATTATGGAAAGGCAGAGAGGTTAAGCTAGACAAAAGTTTGTGGTTTGCTACCCTACAGTAGGGGAGAGGGGGGAAGAATAGCAGAGGGGAGATGCACGCGTCAGGAATAAAGATACGTGATGTGAGGAAAGGGAGAGCTGTAAGAACTCTGCGGTATGTGTATTCCACGGCACTGCTCCACAATGGCTCTTCCCGACTTCCGGTGTGACGACTGTTGGGGGTAGTTGCGAAAGGGGGACATGCGCTGGTGAATGATGAGTCAGCGACTTTTAGAAGTGCAGGCATTCACTTTTCTCGTATTATGATGATTTCTTTCCCGCACGAGAAAAAAAGAAGATGATACGAACCGGTAAAACGCTAAGGATTGGACGCTTTTGACTCACGATAAATCCACTCAGTGTGCTCACACACCTTAGGTGAATGTCCAAAATACAGCTTCGGTGAACGGTTTGCGTACTCTCGAATGGTGTGTGTGCATGCTTCTACCATACAGCCTCATTTTATGGTGGGGAGGAAATACAGTTTAATAAAGCAAAGAGAAGGGCTAGTTGGTGCAGGTTAATGTTCAAATGCGCTTCGTATAACAATTGCCGACAGACTAAAGACCAGTGAAGAAAGAACAGCAAGTGGATCCGTGGCGCATGTGCGTCTATCTGTTCTTTGTTATTGTTTAGTCCTTCAGTAACCGTTACACTAAGCGCATTTCAACGTGAAAGTCTAAATACAAGGTAAAATAAACTAACAAATATTACTTTTTAATTGGTATCTAACCTTTGCAAGTCTATCTTCTTTTTATTGTATTGCCTGATTCAATTAGTGCGAAAATTTTCGTGGCAAGAGCGTGTGTCATACGTAAAACTGGAATTTTACTAAGTAAAAAAAAGGAAAAAAGGCCGAGGGTGAATGCTCTTTATTTTTTCTAGAGGAAGAAAATAAGGCCTTCGTGGTAATGTGGAGACATTCCTGATATACTATAATAAACGTTTCCGATTCTTTTTCCCTCTATCTTGCTGTTACCAGGGTCACGTGCACTTCATTCATGCTTTCTTCCCTACAGTGATAATACGTGTAATACTTCAGCGTCAAAATGATGCTACCTACAAGGTGCGTCACTATTTGAACTATATAATTTCTTCAAATGTGACTAAATTTTTAACTTATTGTGCTACTTCTTGTAAGAGTGACCCCTCATTCTGTAACTGTGAAACGTCAAACAGCTGTTTCTTGCAAGGAAGATGACGACTCCTTTTTTGCGTGAAAATATATTGACAACAGTGAATTATAAACCTAACTTCCCACTTAATCTACGCAATGCCTCGAGCTTCTCGTCTTCATAACCTGAAACAATAAATCTGTTTTCCAGTCAAACCCTTCCAGTTAGATCTTATTAAAGACAATTTTTCTTTTTCGCTCCCTATGAAGAATGAGGCTCATTATGATTAGGGCAAACGAAACGTGGACGAAAAAAAGAGAAAATGACGACACAAGCACTTGTGTCGTCGTTTTTTCTTCTTTTCGTCCGTGTTCCGTTTGCGCTAACCATCATGAGCATTTTCCAACTCGCCCAATTCGCTACCCTCCTGAAGAATAATGATTACACTGACTCATCTCCTAGACCGCCTATGCTCCTCGTAAGGTCATTATCTTTGGTCCACCTCCTATGGTTTTGTCTTTGTCGCAATCCCTGCATATTAGCACGTGGCACGTGCGAGGTAGCCACCCTGCGTTTCAATAAAGAGCTTTTTTCTCTGCATGCCCGTCCAATTGGCGGCACGCGGCTTTGCGAAGAGCTTTAATGAAACCTTTCCGTTCCGGACTGTTCCTGCCATCTCGTCAAGTCGGGCCGAGTCGTATAACTAGAAGAGCTTTCTCGGCCGGTGCCCAAATTGCCTGCTTACTGAGTACTTAATTATTATTTTTTCTTGAAAGCGTGTACCTTCGGGAGGCTATCTTCAATCATCGAGTGTCTGAGTCGTCGAATGAATGCTGGCTGACATAAAATAGAAACCCACGGTTCTACAGAATTACCATTACAATGGTCCCTAGGCATAAGAAGCTGAATCTGACGAAAAGTTGCGGACATATGCAGAGACTTCCACGTTCGACGAATTCTACCGCAGAAAGATTTTCTTTCAGTCTTTTCTATAAGAGCTATCTGCTTAGTGTAGATTCCTAGTATTCTTTATGCTAAGGTAAATATTCCAATTCTAGCGGACAAAATGCTTCATCAACATAATACGCGTGCACATAGGGATATCATTCCTCCATTATTCATATTTTATGGAGATCCGGCCAAGTCAAATTATACCTAAAAGTAAGATTGAAATAGACAAACTTTCTTCGAATGCCAGTATATACTGAGTCATATTACGCTAAGTTGTATCCTAGACAAAGCAGATCATTTCGCCAGTAGCTCACAATTTCAACTGTTATCATCTTTCTTTGAACCATTTATTATATTCGCCAAGTCTAATTAGAATTCTAAAATGCGATATCCTTTATTGTGCAAAAATATTCCTAAGCCATCAATCCCACGGCCAATACAAAGTAACCTTAGCGAATAGGCGCACTGATATATTTCGTGCGACCGTTTTTTATACGGTGTTAAGAGCCAAACGCTTGCGACTGCGATAGCGCACACTGACGACAAAAATTTGCCAGAAAACGTAATTTTAATATCTTCAACTTGTAAGCCGCTATATCAGAGGCAACGAATTCGTTATGGCAGTTTTTACGAACAGCGCGCCTGCACGAACGCCTGCAGCACTGACAGGTGTCATCCTGTGCTGTGAACTAGAGCGAGTGCGATTGTGTGCATGCTCTTTCTTTCTTTCTTTCTTTCTTTCTTTCTTTCTTTCTTTCTTTCTTTCTTTCTTTCTTTCTTTCTTTCTTTCTTTCTTTCTTTCTTTCTCTTATCATTTTCGTCTCCATTACAATCTTCCTTGAAGGGTAGCAAACCGCGTACTTATTCTAAGTAATCTCTCTACCTTTTTCTTTCTTTTTTCCTTCTTTTTTTTTCTTCATCTCTCTCTTTCTCTATAGCGGACATAGGAACCTTCTTTCTATGTGATTAAGGATTGATCTTCTCTCAACTTCCTACGATTCAATAAATTTCTTTTTTTTCCTCGCTGAATCTCGCATAGCAACCAATCGTACCAATTGAACAGCCTTAGGCAGCATGTATGTCACACAAGTGCGGATCCTGGTTTATTTTTGCGAAGAAAATTAAAGCAAACGTAGCACTTAGGAAATCGAAACGCAGTTAAGCAAGGGTGGGGTTTCGACACTCTACTAAGCTGCCACTCTATAGCGTGCCTATTCGCACTCAGTCGAACCATTCTGATAAAAGGACCCGGCACTCTCTCTCTACAAGCTATTGACCAAAGCTGCGACAGTGGCGCAGGTTCGATGTCTTTTTTTATTCGTATTATATTTTTTGCCTGACTGCCATGTAGCGGGAAACGCAAATTACAGTGACGCACGTCAACAACTGTCGGTGCGGCAACGGAGAAGTCGGGAAGTTGTTCTTTAAGGTGAAATGTTCCGGGAAAAACTGTTCTCGTTTTATATGCTCCCACGTTTTAATATAAAAGTTGGAAAGGCAGTCGAGAGCTTTTTCACGCAGAAAGTGCACCATATCACGTCTTGTTAACCACATAGCGATAAGGTTCACAAAATGTACATTTGTAAAAAAAAGCGTTGATAACCATTCTACACAATCGCAAAGGTAGTCCAGAGCTAGTGCTTAAATAGATCACGTAGTATTTAAAATCGCAAACATTCACATCAGCAAAAATTAAAAACACGAGGAGAACTGTTTTAACTCTTAAGCTATGCATTGTTGTCTTCTACCTCGATGAATAACAGAAAAATACAGATGTTAGTTTTGTGTGTAATATTTACCCTTATCTTGAAGAGAATTCTCCCATTACCAGCATTCTCCTATTATCAAGCTACACCAGTTTTCAACATCATCTTCTGCGTTCACTAACCATGTGTCATAAATGGCCTCTTGAATATCATGCAAAAAACTTACGAATTCATTTCTTTCATTCGCTCATCAATTTATTGAGGCATGCAATTCTCCAGTCAATCTTTGAATACAGCGTCAAAATAAAAAAAATTGGCCGCGTATCTGCGTGCCTCGCTGCAAATGTCGTGTAAAGACGATAGAAGAGGCGCTGTGTGAGATATGGACGCCATCTGGCAATACGTCGGGAAACATGAGTGCTGTGTTGCGTGCTGGTAGTCCCGGCGCAGCAGCAGGCGAAGGACCGGCGGTGACCAACGCGAGCGGCGGGGACGCCAGCCAGCCTGAAAACGCGGTTTGGCGCGAAGCGCTGAAGCAGAGAAACGTCCGCACTCAACGAGTACTCTCCACACACTCTTTTACTTACACGTCGCCTGGGTTAAAACAGGAACGCCAGAGGCCGGCGCCACAACCGGCAGCCTGAAGGCCGCCCACAACGCTGCTTTTTTCATTTTTTAAATATTTTTTCACCTTCTTGGCCTTCTCAAAACTAAAGTTTTCAACACCAACCCATGGCATTCGTACAGTGCAATACAGAACCGAAACCGAAACACAACAATGAGCTCGTGCGAAGGGCCCGGAGGAAGGCAAATGTCAGCGCAGTCGCATTTTCAAGCTTTGTTGAACAGCGCTCACTAGACGACGACGAAGTAAAAGAAGGCACAGGACAGGCGCTGCCTGTCCTGTGCCTTCTTTTACTTCGTCGTCGTCTAGTGAGCGCTGTTTCAACAAAGATGAACGCATACCAACTCGCTCAAGCTTCCATTCTTATGCATTTTCAGCGCAGCTTAAGAAACTAGGGTCCTTAAAATTACGTATGTATGCATTTTCTATTAAAGGAACATGCCACCTAATACGTACCTAGTGATGTTGCACCTCAGATATGCATGATATTTACTTTTTGATCGACAACGTTCACAAGTATGAACAGCCGCACCAGTTCAAGACGGCTGGCCCTTGGGCAAGTGGTTCAACTTTGGCCGAGTGGCTGAATCGAGGGACGTGCCGACAAACAGAAAGACAGAAAGACGGACCAAAAATTTCTGCGTTTAAGTTCCCCAAGAAAGACTATCGTCTTTAAAAATCACAGCATATCCACGGAGTGAATGATGATGAGTGGGCGAAGCTGCGGAGGTTCATCGGTAAACCGTGAATCTTCCGTGAAGTCTGCCCAGTACATTATCACCGACGTGAGATTGGGCGCGTTTATACTAAAGGTTCGATGAGAGTTATGACGACTTGCAGCTCACTTTAATTTTACATGTATGCTGTGAATTTTCATTGTTTAGAAAACCATTGCTTTAGAAGACATCTGGCGTCTTTCGTTAAGCAGCTGGAGGTCTTTTTCGTTTTGCTTTAGAAACATCTGGCGTCTTTTCGCTTTTGCTTTTAGAAAACATCTGGCGTCTTTCGTTGGTTTATTTCATCAATCAACGGTGTTTTGAACAAAATTTTTATTGTTTAATCACGCACAGGAGAAATCTCACCAAGGCACTACCTTGGAGGTAAACAATGGCTGCTAATGGGAATGAGAGACAGAAGAAGTCGGCTTTTAGCTAACACTTACACTTCTACTTCTACTAACGTTTCCTACTGGAACATGCCAATGGCTGCTAATGGGGAATGAGAGACAGAAGAATTCGGCTTTTAGTTAACGCGCACGCTGCGAATTTTTTATTGTTCAACAACGCACAGGAGAAATCTCCCACCGGCACCACCTTGGAGGTCAAGATCTGGTACTAGCGTTACGACTGGTTACGCACTACGAGGGACGATCGGGTGCCGCTTTAAGGAGCTTCGCCCCTAAAAGAAACATTACGCACTGCGTTGCTTCGCATAGCTGTTACAACCAACATTTCTTCGCCCCAACACGAGCGCCTTCACCTTCCGCTTGAAATACGGAAATTGTCACTCTAAAGCGAGCGAACGACCGATTGTCCATTCAGTAATAAACAGCTATAAGTAATAAATGTCACGGCAACCACTTGAGTGAAATATATTGACTATCTAGTGTCTGATGAACTTAGTGAACACTGCATTTAATCGCAGTATTTAATTCAACTTATGCTTTTAGTTAATATACAGTCGTTGCAGTGAATTTTCCTTGCAATCCATTAGGCGAGGAATTTACTGCTCGGTTACTCAGAGACACCAGCTCATTTACTAAAGAAACAGCTTTCTTTGTGTAAGAATGCTACCAACCTACATGCAACCAGCATTCAAGCTTATTTGGAAAGCTTGGTTGCTCTACAGGCAAAGCACGCTTTACAGGTAATTCTTTCGTATTGAGTTGCCTTAGCGAAAAGTGAATTATTGCACCGCCGTATGTGATTCTAAAAAGAGGCAGAAAGTTATTCATGGCCACCGCAGCAAAAAAATAAAAAAACTAAAAAAGTAAAAAAATATCGTGAGGTGGAATATAATTTTAGGCGGGAAGTACGTTGCACCAACTGCTGTTCATTATCAGAAGACATCTTAGCTTGCTTGTCTCTCTGGTGCAAATTGTTGCTGCAGTGATTTATTACACCGCGGCAGTATCGCAAAGCAATAATAAACTGCGAGCTTAAGGCAAAGGCACATCAACCAAAAAGATTTTCAAAAAATTCCCAAGAGATCGAAAAGATTTTCAAATTTATTTTTTAAAAGAGCTGTGTTATAAAAGGGAATTGACAACAACCCGTTTGTAGCACGAAGTCATAGCTTTGCGTTGCAATGTGGATATTACCTTTACTCACCTAGTTTATTTTATACGGCTATCACTTACTTATCCGCTAAAGAACAATGCTGCGTTTTTAATGGGAACTGTACATACCTCGAATCCCGGCCGCAGTGGGTGCATTTCGATGGAAGCAAAATGCTAGAGGCCAGCGTGCTTTGATTTAGGTGCTTGTTAAAGTACCCCAGGTGGTCCAAATTTTCGGAGCCCTCCACTACGGCGTCTCTTATAATTATATCGCGGTTTTCGGGACGTAAAGCCCAAGAATTATTATTAGTACATATTATCCAGGATAGCTTACCTGTAGGCAGTCCCGAAAAACGTGGCGACTCTTGTGCTCCCTCTTGGGTCTTTCATGCAATTGAAATGCATCGCACCTTTCGAGAAACCAGATAATTGTTCATTGATAAAAGTTTCACCAGACCATCAGCGTCCGAACTTTGGAAAGCTTGCTTCAAGTGTCAGGCTGAGTTTGGTCCTAAATCGGCGGGTTCCTAAATTTCCGTAGCACAAGAAGTGATGTCGCGAAGTCTAAGTGGCCGACGAGGGGTTGTTTCGTCTTGAAAACGATGTAGAGAACGCCCTTGCATCAACTGTTTCAAATAACATCAAAGTTGCAGAATGACAGTTCTTGACAGTTCGTCATCTTCCTTGACATTATGGGAAAACTATCTGCAGGCGCGACTTGTAAACCGACTAATTAATTTAAAGAACTCTTCAAGCGCTCGCCTGTGTTGACATAGATGGAGACGCACGACTGTCGGCTCCGAGTTCCGACAGCCTCTCATTACTAATCGAGCGCTCCATGCCCACGCTTCCGCGCTAGCTCACCCGAACGAAACTGAAACGCTCCTGGGTCCCGCGTGGTTGTCTTATAGACCTAGGAGCCCGTCCCAGCAGCGGATGGATCGGACACCGGTTCGTTGTCAGGGCAACGCGTCCCGGGCTCTCAGTAGCCGACGAGGGAGCAAGCGCGAAGCTTCGCGCCATCTTTCGGAGCAAATATAAAACGGTCCTGCACTTCGGCGACGCGAGTTTCCCGCTTCCTTGCCGGTGCTATGTGCGCGGTTCAGATTTTATCGAGGTTTTTTTTTTTTTTTTACTCCATGCCTTACTCTAAAGCGCGCTTAGATATCTTTGTCCGCAATTCTTCTTGTGGTTGGTTCTAAAAGCTCAACAAGACGAATTGCAAATAAAAGTCATCAACAGCGGTTGAATAAGGTGTGTCGCTACGCGCTCCGGCCGGCGTTTAGACAAGAACGTTTGCCTATTCAAGACGACGACAAACGCTTCTCTTGCTAAGGCTTACTTGAGTCAGCCACTCCAATCACCCAAAGAGGATAATATGTAGGTGCATAAATTACTACTACTACTACTACTACTACTACTACTATTAATAATAATAATAATAATAATAATAAAAAGAAGAAGAAGAAGAAGAATTTCAGTAGTTTTACGTGCCAAAACAGCGATATGATTGCGAGGCACGCCGTAGTGGAGGGCTGCGGATAATTCCAACCAACTGCGGTTCTTTAACGTGCCCTGACATCACGCAGTATTTCGGCGTTTTGCCTGTGTCGGGGGCACACAGCAGCACTAGAAAAAATTGAAACTATAAACAAAAATTGAAGCAGGAACATCCTACTGAAAAACTGTCAGATAGTGCGTAAGCATTATTTAGAATTACATCATATAACTAACACGGCGTCGGACTCGTTGATTTCAGTCATCGTTTAGCCAGCGTTACCTACAAGCTAGCTATAAATAGCCAACACTAGCCGAAATCAGTGAGCAACACAAGCCCTTCGTGATATCATTGCCTCCAGTCACATTGCTGTCCGGCCACAGTCCGTCATCGAACGTTTTCGAACACGGAAGCGTTTTCAAACAGACGTTTCGACGGGGCGGGTAAAAAAGTCTTCTATGACACATTTCCTAGCTCTCTCACCATGCGCGTTGGCGGAGACTGTGCTTGGAGTTTATCGAATTCTCGTTTTAATTCGACACTTTCGAGGAGCTATACCAGCACTTCGCTCCTTGTTTTCTCTTCAAGCAGACGTTCACTGCCTCTCGCATGCCATGTAAAAAGCCAGCAACCTCAACGAAGAAGGACAAACGAATAGGGAACTGTGACGAGCCACGCCCACACAAAAACAGCCCGTGTTTGTGACGTCTTTGGTGGAAACGTTTCTCACGGACGCGCCTATGTGTCCTTCATTAAACGATCTCATCGGTTCCGCACCAAAACACTGGCCTCCCGCGGACTATGAGTGCGATTATGGCGGGGCTTCCACAACTCGAGGACTTGCCGTTGACCGCTTCCGATGGAGAACCTTGACGACTTGGCGACAAAACGGGCGACTGCGTTACTCCGGCGCGATCGACATTGTCGTACTGCGCGATGGTGCATGAAGCCAACATCCTTTGCGCCACTAAGTGCCAGCCTTTGATGTACTATCGCGATAAAGATAAATACGAAAAGTGAAGTGCAGCACCATGCGCTCCGCTGTTAACATATCTTCAAACTGGGTTGGAATGAAAAGGCAGTACAGTGAGCCGTGATACAATCAAGGACGATTCTTGCGTCGTTTTATTGTCACCAAGTTAAGAGAGAGATGAAAGCAAATGTGAGCAGCGGGCCCAGTGACGCACCACGCTATTCGCATCTATTTTGATCGCCCCAGTACAATGGATGATTTCCAGTGTTCGTCGTATATTCAAGCGTTTTCTGTGCGCTCGAGCACGCCTGCCATTGTCACGGACTATGCGGGACTTTTATTTTTTGTTCGCCTTGCTCCTTTTGTAGAGTGCATTGAAGTTATAATTCCTATTATTTGTGTGAAGACGCAGCACCAAGGTGGAAAACGAATGAGTGAATGTGTAATATAAACTCACGCGAATGTTTATTGTATATGGCAGTAGGCACCAATGCATTAGTACTGATTCGCGTGAAATTAGGGCGAGTGCTTTCAAACACAGATTTAGAGAGGCGGGCCAAATCCTATAATAACATATATTCCCAACACTGATGCACGCCTGCTCATGGGTGGATTCTCCCACACCGGTCTTCTTTTTCTTCGCTGGAATATAAATCTTACATTTTGCGGAGCAGCTATCGAAATTTATTTTTTTTACGTTCCGTCTAAAAGATTACTGCAAATTTCGGGCAAGTTACCTTTCCCGCGCTTTCGATGCCGGGAAATGCATGCGTCATTCGAAAGATTTGAAAGATATTTTAATTGAGAAAGCAAACGAAACATGCTTTTTACATTTCTTCTAAATCGAAATGAAATTCATATTCCATCGTTCAATACAAGTTTAGTTTGTACAATAGATGAAAATACACGAAGCTGCAAATGCTTGAGAACTTAGGCCAAGGCCAAATTATCTGGTAAAATTCGTCTTACACAAGAGCTCGCTACATGAACGCACCTAACGGTGTCGTAAGTATACGCACCAAGTGTTTGTCTTTTAACAACTCTCGCACGGTGGATCATATCCAAGCAGATTCTCCATAAAAATGAGACAGCTGCTTTCTAACGTTCGTTATGCATTTGATTCTCGCATCTGCCTACGTTAACTATGCCCCATCTTGTATTCGACGTGATTACCATGTTCTTTGCATCCAGAAGATCGTATTTGGCGGTAGCATTGTTCTTTAGAGAAAATTTCAACTGATCCTCATGCCGGAAACTGTATTTAGCACTAGCATTGCTTCTAAGATAACATTTCAGCTGATTCTGATGCTGGAAGCGTCATTAGCAAAGAAACTGAACAACGAAAAGTCTAAGTTCCGCCACTAAGCTTATTGCACGCAATTAATGCTAAAGTAAATTGTACTGGAACAAAATCACTTCACAAGACATGTCCAACGCAGATAAGAAGGTATTCCGGCGTACCCATTTGGACGTCATTCAGTGACACGGCTTTTGTTAACCAAAAACTACGGCATTATACTTCACTGACCCGTACTGCACACAAATTGCGGCAAGCACGTCAAATCAAGCACGCCTCTAAGAAACGCGCCCACGTATCCACTGTGGCGTGGTTGAAGCTTCGCCCAACACTTATTCCTCGTGGAAGACGCCAAAGACTAGGCGCCTATCAATCGTGCCTTGTCGACCCTGGTAGACGGAAGCTGCTGAGAGCCTCAGACAAGTTCTCTGGAATAATTACATTACTGCCTTGCGACATTCAACCGAGAGTGATGGCACGAGATCAAGTTGGAAGTACTTTACGCCTAATAGCAACAATGAGAACGAAGACGTAGAAAAACGTAGACCTTTGACAGTCGGCGATCGTGTTGTCTACATTTTTCTCCGTATTCGTTTGCACAGTACTATTGTTATTGCTAGTCATCACGCACTGTTTGTGTGTTGCGCTTCTTCCTTCCTGTTGCCTATCCGTAGCCAAACCTTTGAAGATGATTCAACGAGCTTATCGTAGCATCTCTTTGCTGTTTGATCCTACGTTTGATTTTGGCACATCGAATAAAATTCCACGCGTCCGTGGGCGAGTTCTTCAGAGACCCTAGGCGAGTGTTATCCGAACGCGTCCAATAAAGTCAGAAGAGCCGCCGGACTAGGAAGCTGCATTGACATTCTTTTACCCAAATACTCGCCAAATTAAATTAAAGCCAGTCATATTCCTCCGGGCTCATGCAAAGACCCAGTGCGGTCTAATCAACCTCATGAACGCGGAAGTGGTTGCAGTATCAGCAAGATCTAACCATTAGTGGATCGTGATGGCGAACTAGTTACTTCCTACTGGGAAAATCTAAGTGTAGTAGAAATGTGCCATACGCGAGAAAGAAAAACGGAACAAAGCGTTCCTTTCACAAAGACGTTGAGACGAGAAGGCGGCAAAAGAAACACAAGAACACCAACGCCACTGAAGATGGCTGAGTTGCGATTTGTAGACTATTCTAGTTCATTCTTTATTACAATAATATAGACATAACACAAGCAAGGCAGAGGCATACAAATGAATGCTGCCAGCTGAACCACTGCGGACTGAACGGCCGTGTTTCTATCATGTCGCCTTTCTTTATGTGTGTTGCTCTTATAAAATATTTATTTGCTTCATCACCGTACGACGTGAAATGCCCGACAGCCAGTACACACAAACCACATTATTAAAAGTGGAGCTGTTTAAGCCAGCCGTAGAAACTTCTGTGTACTCAGAAAACCGCCACCCGAATTGGGCAAGCCCCATACCGAGAACAGCAGGTGCGAGCGCTAAACGAAAATTCTGCTCAGTGCAGTGGAGCTCAGGAAACACGTGAAAGAGAGAGAGAGAGAGAGAGAGAAAGAAAGAAAGAAAGAGAAAATAGACAGAGCGAAAGGAAGCGATAGGGAGGAAGAGATAAATAAAGGGAATAAAGACATAAAAAGATAGATAGAGAGAGAAAGACATAGAAAGAAAGAGGAAGAGAAACAAAGAAACAGACACGAAAAAGAGGTAGAAAAAACAGAGAGCAAGACCAAAAGATAGAGAGAAATGACCAGTAACAAAGACAAAGAGGGGAAGAAGAAGAGAGAGAGAGAACAAAAGGGAAGAAAGAGAAATAAAAATAGAAAGAATGAGAAAGAGAAAGAAATAGATAGAGAGAGAAATCAAGAAGTAGAAAACAACAGGTACAGAAAAGAGATACAAGAAACTGAGAGAAAGGGAAATTCACCTAAGACGACTCGAAGGCGAAAGCCATCTTTTTCTTCTCGGTCGATATAATAAAAAGCCTACATGAACGGCCGGTCATGCAGGCTCCCTAGATGTATTTATCCTGCCCCGCCACCCCCCGAAAGCTTTGTGCACCTAGCGTGGTTTCGCACTGCCTCCATAATCGGAGGCACCTCACCGGTTTTGTACTGCCTTCGTGCGTGATCAGCCCACCTTTGACCAATGTACGATGTCATGTGATGACGCTGTAGGCTTATGCCACAGGAGCGAAGGAACGAGACTGTCGAACCAAAATCGACGCCAGCAGGGAACAAGAGCCGTGGCTTCACGTGCCACTGCGAAGCGCCGTCCTTATTTTTCTCTCTTGAGGTCGCGCGCTCTCCGGTTTTGTTCGCCGCCCGCTACAATGGCATTATGTGGCGTTACGTAGCATGACGGTGCACCAGAATTTGTGACGTCAGTATGACGCGACAAACCTTTGCGATCTGTGGCGTCATGATGACGTCATACGGTGACGTATCACGTGCTGATGATTTTTTGTACCACTCACCCACGACGCCGCAAGACACGAGACGCCGCCGATGACGCGCGACGCCGACAGCGACGGTCAAATTTCGTGTTTAGTGAGAGTGACAGTCAAATTTTCTGTGATTATTTTTAAGGCTTACGCCTTAAAGAAGCACTGACACAAAATTTCGAAGGCGAGATAATGAGTGAAATAGATGTATGTGGAGCCCTACACAACGTCTACGGAATATCAAGGGCCAATATAGCCTAGAACATATTTAAAATCAATTTTAAAGTACATGCCGTGCGACTGAGCGAGATGCGAGCGCTTCGCGACGCCGACATCAACGCGGCGGATGTGTAAACAAACCTACGTCACGAGTTTGTGTTGGCTGGTGGCTGGTTTGTGCCTTTGCGCTTGTGCCGTGATACCTGCCATTTCTTCCTCCGTGCCTGCGGCTTTGCGTGTGCTAGTTGTGTTCTCTTCCGCTGTTCGCTCGTCGTGCCCGTTTGCAGATGATATGGCCCACTCACGCTAGCGGCAAGTCTGTCGCAACGGCGCGGTGCTGCAAAACGTCGGCCGTCGCCGCACGTGCGAGAGCTGTCCAACTTGCACTGCAAGCTTCGCCGGCGAGGCATTCGCGCCTCCGAAAAACATTGCAGCACTGCCAAAAGCGGTTGTCGTCCACTTCGAATCTATCAAATGACCGCCGTGCGCTCTGTAACGTGTAAGTTCCGAACTGATGCTTCCATTTGCTTTAGATTCATGTCCTTAAGCTTCGACAGCAATGTATTCGTCCCGATTCGGCGCCGTTTTTGAGAGCCATAGTCGATGTTGTAAGCTTAGCGAGTCGAGATGGGCGCTTCCGAATGCTCGGAGGACATAGATTACGCGTTTGTTAGTTGTTTCTAATCCTCCATAGCTGGCGCCACTTGACTTGGTTCGGCGCCCACCGCACCCACGCTCGCGCGCCGCCTACGTCACAATTTTGCGTGTTCGCGTGGCCAGCTGTGTTTTCCCGGCCGCCGGAGGATGCTGCCTAGCTCGGTGCTCTTTGAAACCGAAACTGCGACAGGGCGCTCTAAAAACGTCTCTAAATAAATAACCGTCGCGCACTCGCGCAAACGAGGTTTGCAGCTGTGATAAGTGGATCATAAGCTATCTATTGCAACAAAAAAAAAACAAGGTGCAAAATTTTTTTGTCAGTGCTCCTTTAAAAATAAAGTCAAACAGGGAAGGCCACACAGCTCCGATCCTCCTTCAGGCTGCCATATGTTTTTTACAGTTCATCGTAGTTGTTTTTGTTTTTTCGTCTTCCCGTAATAATATAGGGTAAGACGGGGCAAAATGAGACGCGGGGCAAAACGCGACATTTTGACTTTGCCGCCCTCTATAGCTAATACAAAAAGTACCTTTTCTTTATTTCTCTATTTAAGCGATAAGTGCCGGTAGTTTTCGACATTTTATGTGTGAAAGTTGGTGATTGCTCACTGCGTTCGCGCGGGAAAAATTGCGCGGCTGATGTCAGTGTCTTCGTGACCCACCGAAAAGGGGCGAAATTCTGCTCGGCCAAATTTTCGGAGCCGTGCATGAAGCTACTCCGGCATCAGTACAACAATGTAAGTATTTGTGTTGTTACTTTATACTACTAGCTACACTCCACCAAAAGTTTAGTTCATTTGGTGCCGTGGGCCAAAGGGGAAATTTTTTGAATTCGGGCATTTGAGAGGGGCAAAATGCAACAAAAAGGCATTGAATTGCCTTAGAGAGTGTCTTATTGAGTGAACCATTTATTTACGCTCATTATATATGATATTTTTTTTGTTAAGGATGGTGCGGACGTACAAAAGAATATCATTTAGGGTTTCCTGGGAGGAAAACGACATGACAAAAGCACTGAATGCTTTTCAGGAGTTTCGGAGCAGCACAGCGCCGGGTTCTGTGTGGATTCAATGCGTGGAGTGCAAAGACTGGGCGCATGAAGACTGCGTGGCTACCCAGGGAGTGAATTTGAAGTGCTTCTACTGCAAGAACTGAAAGGATAATATTTTTTCACGCTTTTTCTATTTCTGCCTCACGCAGCGTCTCGTTTTGCCCCGCAGGTTGGGGCAAAATGAGACATGTGGCGCATTTTTTGTTTCTTTTTTAAATAATATTTTGAACCGTCGCAGCATGGCCATATTTATGTAGCACATACCTTGTACCCAAACGAAAGTTCCTGTGTTGACATTTTATGGTAACTAAGTGAAATAAAAAAAGATATTCACTATTTTCACATTTTTGTCGCGTTTTGCCCCGCCTTACCCTATATCAAATACGTAGCCTTCACTTCGTGCAATATTCTTAGTCCGTTTATTTCTTCAAAGCCCCTGCTTGCTTCTTGACAACGGGAGTAAAACGAAGTGGGTATAATTACAGCTCTGGAGACGCCTCCTGAAAAAAAAAAAGGAAGAAAGAAAACACCAGTTGCTTTTTTTATTGACAGCACATGGCACGCTGTAATGAAAGGTTCTCAGGAAGTTGTCAGATATATGGCAGCCGAATACCACATTAATACACTCTTCTTGATATGTTAGTTCGCAAATTATATGGATGTTCTCGTTAAGAAAAATAATAACTTAAAAAAAGGAATGCTATGTTAACGCGAGATTAGGGACTCAAGCATAAATTATATGGCACCATCAGGGATGGCTACTATGACTACTTTTCCGGACGGTCGACGAAGCGCTATAAAAGACAAATAGGTAACTGACGCGTCGGGGACACCTCTAATCATGTCTAAAAATTCAGCCAATAAGTACGTGAAGATATAAACAAGGTCTGACTTCTATTCGCCTGGTGTTTTCCTGCATATATTCGCGAACTCTAGCTGCCGTGGCAAACAGTGCTGTAGAATATTCACATAACACACTCACACGCGACGCACATGCACTGTTTGTTTACCCTTCCTCCATGTTATTTTTAACCAAATGACTTTTGTTATCGTAAGCCTTTTTGGGGATATTTCCCCTCGTTTTAGTATTTTTGACTGGCTTTAACTCCGCTGTATTTATGTGTAACGCCATTCTCGCGTTTTCTTTCTAGTTCTTCTTTAAAGCAGGCCGGGGCATACTAGAGCCATAGACGTGTAAAAAAATTAGAGGACGGTTGAGCTTCCCGTTCAAGAAGAGAACGCGATAACGCAATCGGGCCCCGTGCGCATTGCCTTCGCAATAGCTAGCCTAGATTCGGTTCTCGGTGCATGCCTCGACTGTGCCGTAAGGAAACGAACGACTGTGCGCGTAGCATTGGCCGTTTCAGACTATCCTAGAATGCCTACTGCATGTACAGTTGTTCAGTGCCCACTACGCCATAATGCTTGCTTCTGCGAATCAGCAAAGGGCCACGCGAACCTACGCAGTCGCTCACTTGTTGATGATTTTGCAGCTGATGATGATTACACATGTTTGAGCGCTTTGTAATGGGCGGCCTTTAATACACCAATTTGTTGCGCAATTCACATGTTTTGACGCCTGGCGCGATTGTACGCTTCTGCCACGCAATATTACATGCGTTAAGGAGGCTCCTTCCACTACGTGGCGTTCATACAGTGTTTTTTTTTCTTCTGAAGCAGTTTCAAGCAATTCCGTGGCTCTGTGGTAGAATACCTACTTGCCACGCGGACAGCATGGGACCGATTCTCACTCCAACGTAAGTTTTTTTTTTATTATTTATTTTATTTGCATCTTTCTCGATCTTTTGTTCACGGACAAGATGATGATTTTTCGCTGACAATCAGCGACGCTGACGCCGACACCGGAATTTCTGCTAAACGAGCTCTTTAACGCTATCGCATTCATAGTGTAGGCAACATTAGACCCTGACATGGTGCGCCTTTTGTATGCGCCTAAATGGTTCTTCGCACCCACAGCGTTGTTGCCCATCGAATTACGGACAACCAGCTTACCATTGCCCCTTAAAAAGTCGAGTTCAAAGCAAAATAAATATATACGAAAACAAATTATGACGACTGTGTAATGTAGAGTGCATATAACGATACGCTCCCTTCTCGCGTTAAAATATTTCGTTTTAAGTACTAAAAAGAAAACGGCACATTCAACTTCATGCAGCTTCCTTTCTTAATTTCCTGTAGGAGTCCTTATAATTATGCAATTGATATAAAACAAAGCACACAACGAAGAGGTTTTAGAGGGTACTCACATGCAATTACTAATGACCCATTGTATGCTATACTAAAGCTTTCGGAACTCGAGGAATTATGAATTTTCGCTCTAATACCAAGAGATTGATAACCCAGGTTCACATCCATAGAGGCAGTATATCACTTTTTCAGGAACAATGGTCGTCGTTAGGGAATCGATATGACTCGCCCCTCGGCTTAATGAAACCCCGGTATACAAGAGGAATTTTCCATCTTTTTAAGCTGCCCAATGAATGCAAGCTGTTGTACATAATCATTAGCATACACTTACAGTTGTTGTTTAATATTGCGAAAATATTTGTTGGCCTCTTTCGAGTAATCTGGCCTGAATAATTTCCCACAGAAGCCTTAGGTTCAAAACTTTTCTACGCAAAATTGTTTTCATTATGTTCGAACGTTAACATGGCGTCGTTTTATTTTTATTCTGCAATGATTATACTTCGCGCCGTATATTTATCTTCGAGAGCGGCCCCCGCTAATTCTATTGCTCTTTCATTTGCATCGTGTACACCGCTTGCTATGACTCGAGAACAACCTACTTCTTTTTCGCATATTCCTCAGCCATTTGCTTATATATATACCTGAGGTTTTTTTATCGCTTTTTTTACGAATTCCATGCCACTGCATTGCAGATCTCTCTAATGTTATAACTACTGATGTCATTCCGTTTCTCTTTATCCTACATTAGCCGGAGGCGCTCCTGGGTAAATTAGGTTATGAACCACATATGCCTCCTTTCCTTTTTGTCTTATACTGTGGCTGTAGAAACAATACTAGCAGCTCGTCATCGATAACCATCTAAACCGAGGGCAGTAATAAGGCGGTCTGGAAGGCTTCATCTCCCTGGTTATCTGACTACACCTGGTTAGCGCCGGCCCGTCGTTCGAGTGGATTGCGAGTCAATATTATCACTTGACTAGGGGACTGCATCATGACGATGTGAGCGTAGTTATCACTCATGAGAGAAAATTACGAGGTTTGTAACGTTTTTAGTGCTTGCGTTGTTCGGTTTATCATGCGTAGGTGAACTCTAGCATGTGAATAAGCTTGTGAGTATTACTGAGAACATAACGGAGCGTTTGTTGACTGTCATAACATTCCTAATGGCTAGTCTTTATAGTTGTTTACACGCGCAGACTACTAGACCAAGTCTGAAAGGTAACTTACGCCAGGCTTAATAGGTATTTCAACATATTACATCAGAATATCAATGACATTACCTTGTAATCTATCTGCAATGATACAGAATAAGGTAAAAAAAAAAGACTGAAAGAACCTCTTGTTGCCATAGAAAGAAACGCTGGCATGTGTTGCTTCAAGACTACCTAATATTCATTGTGCACAAACCACTGGCGGAAAGGAAAAAAAAATACTCTCGATTCATACGCGCGTTTTAGCATTTGCCTGTCAGGTTCGTTATTAACATGTTATTCGTTATGAACATCACAATCGGTTCGCTTACGTCAAATGGAAAATTCTAGCATGAAAGCTTTTTTTATGAATAGGAGCCTTAGTAAGGTCCTCCTGTCGCTAGGGTCTGTAAGATAACTGAATCAAGTCGTGATCATAACTTGTCAGTTATTTTCTTGTTTTCCTGAGGAGAAGGATCTTAGAAAAATTTCTTTGCAAGCTCAAACTACGCTTGAACGTTTACTTGATGTTATATTATGGAACGTACGTGCTGGTCGAAATTCCAAATATAAGTACACTGTCGTACATAAAAACAATTGAAAAGATACCTTTAACAAGAAACTACGTTTCTGAAATATGAAACAGTGAATTGTTAGTTTACTGGCATCTTTGGCTATAATTCTTTGGTAGCAATATATTTTATTGATATGTAAAGAGATCATGGCGCACAAACAGGGCGCCGGCTCCTCCTTAGCTGTTAAAGGACTTAACGTAGAACATACAGTGTTCAAAATTCACGTATAAGTCAGCGTATGACGTCTCCAGAGTACGAGGAATAATATTGCCCGTTATATGAAGTTCTGAAGTCAGCAGGTGGTACATACATCTTATAGGTGAATTATCACGTAAAGAACTATTAGTTTATTTAAGTGCCACTGAATAGAATATTCTCACTTCACTGCTCAATCGTACTCTTAAACCTTTAGCTTTGTTGTACTTATTGAGTTTAAATGCCAAAAAAAAAATGAAAAAGTTTCAACTGCCCCAGCGGGTCTTTGTGGTCACGCGCCACAGTTTTGAAGTCGTTACCATCACCATCATTGTTGGGTTCCTCACGAAGATTACCTCTCAACGAGCGAAGGAACCATTGTTGCTCTCGGCTGTTCAGCAGTAGAAAATAAAGCGCACAAATCGGCGCACTTGGCTTTCAAGGGCCGTTCTAGCCGTACCCTTGGCCCGCGAGCATTCTACGAAACTGTGGGGGAACCCATAGTGTCTGCTTTTTATTGGAGCTCACTATGCTCCATTCTCACGACGCTTTGTCAACGCACTTTCTTTCCTAAAATAACTTCATGCCATTGTTCAGCTTCTCCGGCTTTCGTTTGCCGCGATGGCTTCACATTCCCTCCACGCGTGCGTTCAGCTCAAGATAAAACGGCTAGGCGTCACGTAAGCACAGTGTCGTGAAACTGACGCTTGTCGACAGCGCACGTTGTATGGCGGTAGTGTTTTGGCGCGAACGTGACATGGACATGCCGCACGTGTAACGGCTTCTTCAGATATACGCACCGCACACCGATATCACAAAGTGTTCTGCCTGGCTATTTGCTTGCGAGTCCCCTTCTAGAGGAGGCCTCTTTCGAAATCTGGCAAATGCGGCCTTTTGTTAAACGATGTAGCCACTGCGGCCGAATGTGTCTCTTTAAACGAATTCTTTCGCTTCTGTTTCTACCGTCAAATAAGCGTAGAAAAGATGCCGAGGAATGTGAAGGAGTTCGTCGCGTTTGGGCTCAAAAAGGGTATCGTCTGTAGGCACTGTTCGGTGTCAGCGACGCCAAACAATGTCTAGGCGTTGTTGCGGAAAGTCTGTTCACGGTCGCTACTGGTACCACGTGAAAAACATATTCACTTCCTGGGAGAGATTTCTCCATTGTTTTTTCCCTTGCACCAACAAATGTATTCGGTACCATTTTCAAGATATCAGTTTTATACGTCACACGTCCTCATGTAGTTCGCAACGAACTTTTGAACGTTAGCCAAAAAATATTCCGGCAGACCCCATGCACTGTGAGAATTCATTTCGCGCGAATCAGTCAGAGTAACTGCTTACGCCGCACTTTGAGCCAAGTCTATCTATGTGCATCGACGTCATTGTGTAGTTTGAGTAGCATGCATATCGTGCGCCTACCAGGCAAGTTGACTACACTCGCTTTTCGCGGTAGCTCATTTTCTGATGTAACACCGGCACTAACTTACAGCACTGACGTCACTTTAATAAAAAAGAACTGTAAAGAACGGTAGGCTACAGCTTGTTGCGTCATAGTAATACAAATGTATGTGCTTTTTGTGCTACTTTAAAATCACTAACAGTAACAAACTGTCGGTTTTTCTCTTGTTTAATCCACGCATAGTGCCTTATGCAGATTTGAACGAATGAATGCACAACTTTATTTATCCCTGTTTAAAAGGAAGGAGGAACTGGGACACAGGTGAATGTATTTTCGCTTTCCTGGTTTGGTATGGATAGTGCATCACATGTGGCGCATACACGCATACCAAGGGCCGTGGTATGTGATTATGAGCGACACGTGACTGCAGGAAAGGGTTCCATGACGTGCGCGACAGTCATGTCATGTTATCCATGTCACTGACAAGTAGACAATACAGGACAACATTCATTAGTGAGTGATTCTCTTAACCATGCACTCTTTTTCCAGCACAGGCACCCGAAGCCATATCGAACGGCATTTGCTCTCCAAAGAGATCCGGAGAGTACCGTGTCCGTAGGCATGAGTGTGAACCAGAGGGCCATAAAGCTGTGCATAGAAGCAACTAAAACGGCATTCACAAAACAATTCCGTATTACCTCGACCCCATCGAGCGGCAGTCTTTGCACGCGAACGTGTACGCTCTTTCGTGAAAGCGCCGTAAAAGCAGCAGTTGTCTACTTATTCTGTGTTACATCAGAATAACTTTCGCACCGGGCGACTTCCTCCGACCCAGGTAAAGCAGAACGTACGGAGAGATTTTTACTTTTTTCCGCATGCTCATCCCAGTAGCTGAATGACTTTCCTCATAACTTATGCACTGCCCCAACTGCACCGTGCCCATAAAAGTTCTCCTGTTCCTACTAATTTTTGCTCTGTGTTTTCTAGCTCGCTATGACGCTAGGATCTTCGTGTGTGCGTGCTTGTAAATCGCGTAAGTGAAGCCCCGGGCTGGAGCTCACTTTTGCACCAAAAAAGAGTCACAAAACAAAGAAATATAAAACAGCTCTCATAATACCTGGCGAGGTCTCAAAGAAACATGAGGAACTAGAAAACTAAACTAAAAGAGTCACCCGAGGAAGGTAAGAAGAAAAAGAAGAGAAAACTAGATAATATTAGGCGAAAGAGGCCGTAAAAATGCTGTCCTGGCTTTCGTTAAGCATTGCGCAACTGCACGTGTAAGCTCACGAAGACCAGTGATTACGTGAAAAATAAGCATGGCGTTGGATCATTACCGGCCTTCGCTAGAAAAGTTGATTCCTTATAACAGCCTTTTATTTCTCTATTTTTAGTCGTGGACCTTTGAAGAAATAAATAAGTAAATAAATGAAAGGTGGAGAGAGTGCGAGGCAGTTTTTCTGATAATTTATGCAGTACGCTATCGACTGTTTGATTTGGCATATTTAAGAACTTTTGAGACTACGGTGTTTAAAAAAACGCAGTGTAACATGTGAATGCCTAGTGCTGCAGAGAAGTTTCGTTGCTATTGAACACTTTTAGTAGTAAACGAAACATCAACGTTGCTACCATGACAACGATGGCATGGGGACATCGTTTCCCTGCTTAGCTATAACAGGGCGCCTGATTTTGTAAATCCTAGACCATTTACATAAAGATGATGACATTGCTTTATCTTTATTAAAAAAGCAGACATTCATATTAGCAGTGCGGTACTAAATGTTCTTTATTTTGTTATCATATTTATAAAACGACGGAACTAATCTACAGCCGAAAAAAATGTAGTTTACCCCCCAGAGTGCGAGAGAAATATGTTGATGACAGCTGCACGTATGATATAGTTTGGCGTGACTAAGACATCCATTGAAACTTAAATTGGCATAATAATTCTTCAGCAGCGGTAAGCGTGTTCTTCTAAATGCAGAATTCGAAATCGGCTTTGTAGTTCGAGTCTGGGAAAAAACTTTCGGACTGCATTCTGGATGTTCTAAACTAAAAACCATTTGTATTATAATGTGCTCTATAACTCACAACTACCTACGTCATAGCAGAACTGACATTTGGGGCAGTTGGATGCGGTTTAGCATTTTGAATGCTTCAGAGCGAAACGAACGAGGACAGAGGCAAAGAAGGAACACAAACACCAGCGCTGGTGCTTGTGTTACTTCTTTGCCTCTGTCTTCGTTTGTTTCGCGATGAACCAGTCAACATGTTCTGAATCATAGTAGTGCTTCCCAAATTAAACGTTATGTTGACTTGCAGCCGCGCAAGATAGCCCTTCTTGTTTCGTTTCACCTACGTTCACTGCATAAAACCATTCCCGTTCCCACTCCACACACCGGACTGCATGGCCGGACGCTTGCGAAACAAGCGCAGCTTTATGCGTATTTTAGGTGCAATGCACTTATAGACCGAAGACGAACGGCGGCATGATCATACAGTTCCAAGCGAAGCAGCCGCAGAGCTTCGCCGCTAGGCCGAGAGAGGGGCCCCGTACAAGGAGGTCTTGGCCCCATACCAGGCATCTTCATTATCTTGCCATCGTTTGTTTAAAGGATGAAATGGAAAACGAGAATGAAGGCTCTTGAGGATTGCTAAAGGTAGGTGTAGCTTTACATATCTGGCTCCCTTGGCGGTCTCCTCTGGCCACTGTTTCGGAGCAGCTCGTTGTCCTGTAGGGACGGCTTTAGCTCTTCCATAGTAGAGTCGCTGCCGCTCGATGAAAAAAAAAAAAAACATGTCTGATCCCTCTGTCATAAGAATTGGTATGACACGAAAGTGAAACGTGTCTGCACAGACGTAGTTGAGCGTTTGTTGTGCATTCTTTCGCCCCAAGGGCGAAGGAATGACTGATATAGCAACAAGTTGTAATGTCAACCGAAGAACGGCAAGCAGCACGAAACATGCGACGCGCTGCTCAAGCAGAAAGGACGCGCGGAACGAACATACACAGGATGAGCGCGAGTTGTATCTTAATTCTGTGTGAGCAGCGCGCTCCTTTCGCAAAAGCGACCGCTGCAGTGAGCGAAGTGACCTTCGTGCTCTCAATGCGCACTTGCGGTGAGAGCACAAGACGTACAAACCACCGGCGTCGCGAGATAAGCGCGCATGCGCGAGCGACCACGCCCTGTAGAGGCGCGCGACCAGCGCAACGCGTGGGACGATGACCTTTAAAGCGCGCCCTTCGAGCCCTTCGCGCCATCTCGCTAGTGATAACGAAAACACGCTGATGTGCCACCGATCTCTGAGTACTGCCACCGGCAAACGGTGTATATAAATAGCTCGCCGTTAGTGTGGCGAAGAACGTGCCGTCTGAGGCCGAATCGTTTCGCGCCGCGAGCTGCGGAGCGAGGGGTCGTACGTTAGACTTCCGATGACGGAACTTTTTTCTAGTTTTTTCTTTGCCATCTGTTAGTCTTTATATTTTACAACGTCATATCCGTGACGGAAATACGTCTGTGTAGCCGTAGCGGACCCCGGCATAGAACACTTTTGTGTTAAAAGAACAGTGCGGCCTATTGCGTCACCGTTGAAACACCCGGCACAAGCGTGAACGCTGTGTTCACAGTGCCGTCCGCGTTGGCGCTAGTAGACGTACATCCACGCGCATTTAGAACAAAAAAGAGAGAAAAAAAAACGGGGTTCTGGCGCACGCGAGACGTTGTATCTCGCCATATATGGGCATGCCGAGGCTTCGCTGCGTTTCATGGTGTCTTTGAACATTAAAGGATGTCAACATGGGGTAGCGCGAATTTCCGTGAGACACTGAATGACGTTAAAATTCCTTATTATAAAATAAGGTATCATTGTTTCCGAAGAAAATAGTGCATTCAGAGCACTGTTGATGACATGATCCCAAATAGTATTTGCCGAGAATTCGAGGCTCCTCAAGAAAGGCAGCTACACAAAGACACTCGTGTGTTCTTCAAACCACCTTGGTGCGACCCGTCTTGGGGCGCCACTGCGGCAATATTTCAACTAGGCAGCTCTCGCTGTTTTCTGGGCACGCAGCGGGCCGCACCTTTTTAGGTGCTAGTACCTTATGCGCTCGGGTTGTCAGCGTTTTTTGTCGTCGTAGTCCGTAACGGTGTCTCCAGTCGTCGCCCGTCACGGTAAAGCAAGTGGCAAATAAGACGGCGTGTTCGCTCAGGAAAAGCTCGCGAGAACGCGCGCTACGCCCGTGATAGACAACGCCACTTGCATTTCTCCGCCTGTCAAATAAGACGGCGCGTTGGCTCACTGAAATGCTCTGTTTCTGCGATGGACGCTGTCTGCGGCGCTGTCTGTAGCAATGAGAGGAAGCTGTCCTCTCATTGCTATTGACATGTCCTTATGGGAAACACCGGTGCTTCGCACCTCCCCAGGTTTGACGTTAGTGGAGCTGTCTTGTATTGTATTGCAAGGGGTGGAAAAGGGAAGTGAGGTTGAAGAGGAGGGACATGCGGAGGGCAAGGCCACCAGCTCGGCCGCAGCTACGCACTACTGGTGCGTAGCTTTTTTTTTATCGAGCGCCGTTGTAGAACACACACTACTCTGAATCGTCAATCTCTTTACGTGCAAAGCACTTATGGACCGGAGGCCATAAGTGCATTGCATTTAGGGCCTCCGGTATATGGTTATGGCCTAAATGACCATGCTGCCGTTCTATACCATGCCTGCGTTATACCTGCGGGACCATGCCGCCCTTATAGAACGGCGGCATGGTCACGCAGTTCCAAGCGAAACAGCCTCCGAGCTTCACCGATAGACCGAGAGAGAGCACCACCATTCCATCAACGGAAAGTTTCTGGGGGTTTCGTCGCTAGGCGCGCTCCCACGCAGCAGTCAATAGGAAGGCGCAGGCTGGCGGAGAGTCTTTTCCGCCATGGACGCCGCTGAGGAGGCTCGCCGAGAAAGACAGCGCGCGTTCGTCCGAGAACGGCAGTGCCGACGAAGAGTAGATCCCGCCGTCAGGACTAAGCGAGCAGAGGAAGAACGACTACGTCGGTTGCTCAACCCTACTTTAAGAAAACAGGACACAGCAGCCAAACGGCAACAACGTAAGGAAAATCCCAAGGTGACAGCAAGCGAAACACAAGTGAAACGCCGGTATCGAGCCGAAGCCGAGTTGCGGGTGCGCAAAAATTCCGCGAAAAGAGAACCACAGGGACAGGGCATGCATTGTACTTTCCCGTCATTCACTTATAGTAGACCTGCCCACATTTTTTTCACAGAACACGCACATTCAACTTTTCTGCTTCGCCGCAAGCAATCTCACTGTGAAATGAACTCGACGACGTGACAGTTGCCGCGACTAACTGCAATACCTTCCACGAGCAACTACACTCTTATTACACCTAGCGTCATATACTAGCCATTTCCATAATCGATATATATATTTATTGGGTGACTGTGTGTTCTCTAAATTAGAGTGTTTTATTATTATATTATTAATATTGTTTCCGTTATGTTGTATCTAACTTGTATTGTTGAACTGTTCATGTTTTCATTCTTCTTACCCTACTTCAGTGTGTCCAGCTTTACCTTATGCTCTAACCAGAGCCTGTAGGGTAGAATAATAAAGTAAATAAATTATTAATCCCAAAATTCAATTTCAGCTTTTGGGAGTCTTATTGGAAGGCCCCGGAAAAGGTGTCGATGGTGATAGAGCCGAACTGAAGGTTGTTCTTGTTTGAAAGCCCCTGGCGCATGTTTCAATTAGGAATGAGTCTAACAGCACAGACCCACCTACACACACCATTCTGCTCTTTGTGTGCTAAACGGGCTTTTGTCTACATGTAGCGCTAGGTTTCCTAGACCGACAATAGGAGCCACTACGCGGCCTTAGCTAATGCTACCAACCCCTTGTAACAATAACCGATTTGAATGAAATCACAAAATTCTCAGGGCGAGGAAGGTGTTCAAACTACTTTTATCAATAATCAAATTCTGCACACGAGTTCAAGATGAGATCCCACTCCTGTCACACAAACCTTTTGTGCTCACTTATATAATCAACTTTATGATTAAATGAAAGACTGTTAACTAGTGAGTTGGTGGACTATGCAAACGAGGCCGCCATCATCAATCATTCTAACCGCATTCACCAACGCATACCATCTAACCGCCATCCTTGCCTGGTCTTTTTCTTTGCTGTACCGACAAAAAAGAGATAAAATTTGTTTTCTCTTGAACGGCATTCAAGAAAGAGGAGAGCGGTGATGAAAGAAGTAAAAGTACGTACCCGCCAACTTGGTTTTAGGAATTAGCTTCCGCAGATGCTTCTTAAGACGCCTCCTGAAAAGTGGCAAATTTTGCTGCCCGACCTTCTTGCCTCGAAAGCTTCCCACCGACCCAAATGTGACGGCTCTAGTTTTAGCGTTTCCCTCGCATCCGATGTAGCCCCGAAGGCTGGGGGAAAATAATGCGCCTGGGAACTCACCCAACAGAACCAGGAGATTGAAAGTGTATTCAAAGAATCCGCTATGGAAGGCTAAATTGAACGAAGGTCCCTTAATTTAACCAGGTCACCGGGTCGACAGTGCGTTAGCACAGTACGGTTCGCATTGGCGTGTGGCATCGCGTTAACCAACTCAGGCAGTTTAATAAAAAAAAAAGATTTCAGTTTTTCTTAACTCTACGCCCTTATGAAAAATTGTAAATACAGTCATGCATATTTATAGAGAGCATTCATAAATATCACGTTCGTTTTATGTATTTTTTTTCTGTTATTTTATGAGAATTTATGTTTCAAGCTTTTCATAACTATAGGTTTTCTCGCTCAATTTAATTGAAGTGGCTGGCGCTTGGATCAAATTGAGCGGGAAAACCTCTAGTTTTGGTGAACAGCCACACTTATGCATAAGTCACCATTATTTCACCAGAAAACACCGAAATGTCGACTGGATGTGTAGAACATGCGTGCGCACGAATTCCCACGCGTGCGTACAAGACCTCAACCAACCTTGGTGACCAGCTGATGGTAGGCGGAACACAGCGATTGCCAAGGAAGTGACCAATGTCCATCGCCATAGAAGAAGCGCTCTAAATTCCGTATCGCAGCCGCCGTCACTATGAAGCATAAGTTAGCCTTCTCACTCGCGGGTACACTATCTCAAACTAGCTTCTCATCCATTCAGACAGGTTTGTGGTCGATACAGCGATTGCCAAGGAAGTGACCAATGTCCATCGCCATAGAAGAAGCGCTCTAAATTCCGTATCGCAGCCGCCGTCACTATGAAGCATAAGTTAGCCTTCTCACTCGCGGGTACACTATCTCAAACTAGCTTCTCATCCATTCAGACAGGTTTGTGGTCGATACCTAGAAAGTAGCGAATGGTTTGACGAGAAGTAATATATCAGTGAGTTACAGTGAGCTTCAGAGCGCGTTAGAAAATACAAGAATGATCACGGTAAATGTGAGTAAGAACGAAGCGGAAGAGAAAGTGCGTTGTTATCAAATCATACGCTATGCAGCACGCTGCAGCTTCTTTTGCGCTCCTCCCCGCCCGCGACTAGGACCTCGTCACGTGTCATGCCTTACTTTAAATTTTTTACAAACGCGAAAACCGGAGAGACTAAGTGGACGGACAGCTCGCGCACTGATGGGATATTTTCTGCACCGTATACGACCTATACTCGGGGACAACTTTCTGTGGCAATGAAGGGAAAGCTACGGGGGCGGAGCGTCTGGCCATGTACTGCTACGCGAAGTAGTCCGGTTTGGCGCGCGTCTCGTAACGCCGTGGAAAGTGGTGGCGAGCGTTGTATTTCGACGCAAACGCTGCTTAGCGTCTAAGGTATGGGTAAAAGGCGCGACTTTTTCAAGCACGCAAAAACGCAAAGTGACAACGGATAAAGTAAAAGAAATACAAATATCTCGCTTTTGTGCGCTGCAATTCCGTCTCAAAAAGCTACATGTAGAAAATGGAGGAGTATTTTATATATCTCACGCAGAAAATACGGACGCAATTGTGGGACTACATTCAGTAGCGGTAGGATACGTGCATTGTGGCTCTGTAGCTTTCCCTTCATTGCCACAGAAGTTGTCCCCGAGTATAGATACAAATCAAATTCTTATGCCTTAAATTTAAGTTAGCTTTGTTGCGTAACAAGTCCGTCAGACAGTGAAGCGTACCTTCTGTATTACGCTGAAGGGTATTAGTTGTGCAACAAAGAATATTAACGGTGGCAAGTGGCGCTGTCACGTTCTTAGTACGTTCTCCTAAATATACATCCGAGGTCGCACCATTGTTTCCACCATAATTCCTGACTGTTCGTGCCTTCTGATGGAGTACTACTACGGACCTAAAACAAGTGCATAAATCTATGCAGGACACACGAGAAGAGCTATGACGATCTGCCACCACAATCATTAGACAGCTCGGCGATTGGAGTTTTAAGCGAGACAATCGCATAATTGTGAAATTTATAGCGATGTAGGCGAAGCAACGGTTTAAATCAGGGTGTCGGAACGGAACGAAAACCGAAAACGAAAAACGAAAAAAACGATATTTTTGACCGGAACGAAAACGTAACGGAAACTTTATCTATTATTTCGTTCCGGAGTGAAACCGAAATTTTTTCAATCGTTTTTCGGTTCACGAGAAAACTTCGCAATCCGGAACAACTCAGCTCATGCAACGTGAGCAGTTATACATATCTCAGGCTACAGTATTAGCGCGTACCTCAGGTAGGAATTCCAAAGCAAATATATGTTGAAAGTGTGCGAAAAACGAAAACAGTGGCAACCAGAGATGTTTATATTAACACAAGTTGACTTTCGCGCGCCTGTCACGCAGGCCAAAGTGGAGAGGGCATTGTCGACGCTGAAGTTTGTTACAGCGAAAGCTGTCATGAGATCACAACAGCTGACTTTGGCACCATAGTTGTTCGCCGCCGCCGGTGTCCATGACCGCTATCACGCGATATAAGAAAAAATATATGAGGAACAAATTTCTAGGATCGGATGGGACTGTAACCCGCGCCCTCTGTGTGGCAATCGGGTCTTCCACCAGAGTGCCACGCTGGTGCTTGTAACTCCTTCACAAAAACACTCTTTACAGGCGTCATGTTGGGCAAGGAATCACGTTAACATATGTAATATAGCGTGGCAGAAGAGGAAAATAACATCCAGTCATCAGACAATGCTAATAGCGCAAAGAGTGTGTGCTTTAATGCAGGGCCTAAAGTAAAGGGGGGGAGGCCTTCCATTTCTTAAGGAGGGGCTGTATGTATGTGTGTATGCATGTATATAGGTCGCCGCCCTCTAAGCCCCCCCCCCCTCCAATGAAGGGAGACTTTAAGCCCTGCTGTAATGTTTCCCACAAGTGTTGCGGAGTTGCCCCACCAGAATTGGAATGACTCCGGAATCATTCCACATTTTCCCGAGCCCGGAATGGAATGGGGACAATGCTTGGAGGAATGGATTAAGAATGGAATTAAGCGCCTTTTGCACGGAATGGAATAGGGATAGAATTACGTCTTTTTTCCGAAAATAGAGCACGTTTTCGTCTACGTCCTGTTTTTCAAACTTCAAACATTAGGAAGTCAGAGCCTCGAAATTAACAATAAAGCAGTATTTTTAAAATGGCTTGGCTAAATACAAGCGCAGCACATTTTTAACCAACGCGCCTGCTATAAACCGAGCCATAAGTTAGTGTACAAACAAATGCACTATCCCAGCAGATACAGAAGGGAGAAAACAAATTATTTCTGCGCGTTGGTTCCCAAGGATACCCCCACACGAAAGTGGCGTATACTCTATGCACAGCCTGATCTTTATCTCACGAGCAGTTTAGTACCTGACACACGTAAACTTTTGCGACAAGGAAGACATTGCATACCTGCGCACAGGTGAACACAGAAAGTTCTCCTCACCCCATCCATGCTTGCGAAGCGCGCTCGACAAGAGTGAGTGCTGACGAGCAGTGCGGCCCAGCGTTCCGTATTCGATGCAAAAGCACAAGATGCCCGAGTGGTGCACTGTTGCAATTAATACCAGCAGATCTAGAGGGTTTTCTTCCCCATTAATCAAATCTTAGTTTTCTCCATATTCCCGATCGCTCCAGACGCGTGGCAGAACTGCTTAGCCTTCTTGAATACTACTTTTGTAAACAAAAAAAATACGCTATGTCGTCATTTTAGCATGAGCACATTTAAGCTTAAACAATATTAAAACACCACCATTCGTTCAAACACGCTAACCACCCAAATACTATAGGTAGCGCGAGAAATGCCCCTATGGGAATTAGTAGGGTAGTTGTACTGCACGAGATAGCTCACCAAGCTACTATCCCTCGACCTTGGTAACGTGCTTTGCGTATTTTGCAGTTCTTAATGCATCTGATGACATCAACTTTATGGGGCGTTCATTCTTAACTCGATAAAACCATCAAGATGCCTTTCCTACGTTGAAGAATTGCAGAAATGGAATTGAGCTGCCCGGCCATTCCCGGTGTCCGAATGGGCTAAGTTTTTTCATTCCAAGGAATTGAAAGGAATGGAATTGCGGCAAGTTCTGATTCCCCGGAATGGAATTGGAGTGGAAGGGAGGCGCCCATTCCGCAACACTGCTTCCCACCCACTGCAAAGTGCCCAGCCATAATACTTCGTCATGTTCAGCCACAGCACAAAGTGCACATAATGCCTTACAGATGTGTAGCGGGTACCACGATTCTCCGAAAAATGACGAAAAATGGCATAGTGGAAACTCCGCTGCTTCAGAAAAATTATGGTGATTTACGGCGTAGTGGGTACCTTGCATGTGTACTTGTATTAGTTGCCCCAAGAGACTCTACAATGGGCTCTACATAAGCCCGCTCTTCCAGCTTTCGCTGTGACTGTGCTGCGTATTCCGCACAGGCATGGCTATCTTTCTATCAGAACAGCGGTCTCGCACATCAGAGAGTACACTCAATGACGTGCTGCTTCTGATATCGTGCTCACTCCCTTGACACAACGCGTTGAACCCACTAAAAAAAAAACTCGTGTTTGTCTTTTGAGAAAATAAATACTATGTCTTTGAAAGTAGAACTGGTTTGTGCTAGTTTGTATGAATTCGTGGTACAGTTACTTCCACTCCTCTGAAGAACGTGTTTTACCCTTGTCCCCCTTTCTTAAGAGGAGAGCAAGTAACTACATCTACATCACAAATCCAATGTTTTTTATGATAACCTTTACTTGGAAATTTTTCATACAAAAGAAACCGTTACGAACCGTTACGGAACTTTTTTTTTTTCGGTCCGGAACAGAAACGGAACGGAACTTTTTGCGGTGGAACAAAACTAAAACCGAAACGAAAAACATTTCGTTCCGACACCCTGGTTTAAATTGCCACAGACATGTCAGGAGTTTTCTGAAGGCAAGGACGTGCACTTATTATAGACGTCTCGATGCTATAGGATACTGTGACTAGAGACGGCGCGAGAAGACGGCTATAATTAGAAGACGCGTGAGACGTCCTGCTAAGGTCTCACATACGCGGGTGTACAAGGTGAATGAAACAAGGGCTTAAGTCACCGTAGTGACGCAAGAAATAGCTCTGGAAGGCTGCCAGTCCACTCGCTCTATCTTTCCGTATTCCGGCTCGGACCGGAGACGGCGCGTGCATAATTACGAAACACGTACTACTCTTCCATTATTCGAGGCAGAGTGCGCTTTTCTATTCATGGTAAGCTTCAACGTGATAATAAAATATGCTTTACTGTAACCTAATACGCATGTAGTGCTACGCAACACACCTAATTTCACGACGAAGCTAACTTTAGAAAATTAATTGTGCAACGGATGTAAGAACCTTGTCTGTCGGATTATTGAGTCCGAGCATTCCTACACTGTGAAGGAGCACGTGTTGTTCTAGGAGCTTTTGAGCTGTGAGATCGGACTGCCAGTGTCATTGCATTCCTAAAAGGCCAATAACTGTCTACTGAAAGTACACTAGAGAGTGTGGTATCGCGTGTCGAAGCCACATTTTTTTTTTAACATACTCCGCTTCCTATGGTGGCAGGCTGTGAAGGTAATCACGTACCAAATATTTCCTGGAAGTTCATTCTAAAGATGCATTCTTGATTATAAAATTTTCTGCGGGTCTTCAACTACTATGCTTCTTTGTAGTGCTCCGTCTTCATTGGGCCTCGAACGTGTTCGAGGGAGTCATTATTTGCAGGCTCGAATGCGTTTTTTACTAAACACAATCGCATGTCTCTTCAGCTTCTGGAAGAAAAGATCCACAGAGCAAGTACTGCTTGGTATTAAATGGCCAGTAAACAGGCCCCGACGTTTTTAACACGTAAGTGTTTTAAGCCGGTGTCTACCAAGTTTCTCATGACGTATTTCCGTGAGAGAAATGCGTCAGAAAAATGCACACGATCAGATGGCAAAGAAAAAAAAATTCCGTAAACGGGAGTCGAACCCAAGAGCTCACGGGGTCCACAACCATAGGCGACGGACGCTCTAACCACTGCGCCATGGCCACTTTTTTTTTCTTTAGTAACTGCGCCACGGTCACACATACAGGAGGCTTCACGAACGCGCCTTTTATCTCTCACACTTTCCTCTCACGGAGCTCATGGTTCGCGGGCTGGTGTCGCCGTCTGGGAGGGCTAGAGTGTATGGCCTCCACGATTAGCTCCGGCAACCGTAGCCTCGTTGCTCTACGGCCGCCCCATTCGGCGCGTTTCGAAAAGAAGTGTAATGTTGTCGACGCCTTACAGGTGGCGGCTTTAGCCCAAGCCTCGCTCATAGCATCCATCCATATTAAAAACTCACCGACGATTACGAGAATGCCTAATACGACACAGCTGTTTTTCGTGTTTTGATTTAGCGATCATCATCATCATCATCATCATCATCATCATCATCATCATCATCATCATCAGCCTGTCTACGCCCACTGCAGGGCAAAGGCCTCTCCCATGTTCCGCCAATCAACCCGGTCCTGTGCTTTCTGCTGCCACGTTATACCTGCAAACTTCTTAATCTCATCTACCCACCTAATTTTTTGTCTCCCCCTCACGCGTTTGCCATCCCTTGGAATCCAGTCAGTTAGTTTTTAGTGATTTAGCGATAAGTTGCGACAAACAATTTGACAGAGACATGTATGCATGTACAGCTGCATACCACTATTTAATCGAATTGAGCATATTCACAACCAGATGTTTCAGTGCCTGCATGTAATCCATGTCGCCCTTCGACAATTTCTCGCACTGCCCGGCTCAGATTGGACATACCTCGGTTGCCCTTATTTACGTATTCCACCACGTAAGCGGCACATGTGTACGTGTCAAGCACTATCTGAAGATCCATGTTTAAATCTAGGATGGGAGCGGCACATGCGTAAGTATCAAGCACTATCTGAAGATCCCTAGTTGAATCTAGGATTGACGCCACCCTTGGGTTAAAGTAATTTATCCACTTTTGCTGCACTGTGCGGGGTAGCATGACGGTGGGACGAGGAGTATCCGCTCGGAGAACCTAAATGTGTTCTGCCTTGTCCATGACGCCGTGATGTTCCCAGAACTGCGGCATTGAACCATAGTTGGTCACTAGCAGGGCCTGGTGCATGGCTTGTTACTTGTTTCGGAGGCTCTCGATGTGTTTCTTCACAGCGACGGCGAAAGAGTCCCTTCGACCAACACACGTTTTCTTATTTGCTTGCCCAATTCCTCTGGCACATTGTTTTCGTTGGACACGGCAGTGGGGCTTGTCTAATTTCTGTGGCACGTACTGGTTCGCACGGTTACGCCACCGACGGCGACGGCGACTCTGCTCAACGCCGGGATGGGCGCCTAAGGGGTGCGCTCTAATGAATAGTTCTGCGACGCTCGCCTCACTGTCACACCGTGTTCCCCGCTCGAACCGTAAGAAATAACGGCCAGACTCAAGGGGAGACATGGCCCGCGTCGCGTTTCCCGTCGCATTTCTAGCCCGGCTGTGGTGTGATCTCTTTGTTAACTATAAAACATTGCGCGAGATGGCGATCTTAGCCCATGCTCAGTAAAGAAGCTCAGCGTCCAATAACCGACGCTCTTCTGGCTGTTACACCGCTTTATCTGACTACGCTCTCCCCGTGCGAATGCAACGGCCTGAGCAACACTAGCAATGTCGCGTTGCCGAAACCAATCTCGGAGGCCACGAGTAATGCATCGTGGCACAAACAAGCACCGAGTGCGTGCGTTTCGGCCGTCTTGGCGCGGCGGAGGCTTTCGCTGCAATACTGTAGAAAACTCTACGGTCAGTGAAATGCGGCGTCGACGGTGATTCGATTCAGTGACGACGCTACGCGACTTGCCTTTCGCGTCAGTGTGTGACGCCTCCTCGCATGCCTAGGGCCGCTTCCAAATGGACTAGGGGGTGTTTCTACGCCGCCTACTGCTTCGAGTGCACGGGCACCGACTACTAGGGAGTGCACAGCTTGCAGTTTCTCTCCTCAAATGACGACGCTTTGAAAGAGTACATGTCGAGTTAGTGTATATTAAGTGCACGTTGAAGCCATCTTTGCGCGGGATTCACCACATGCTGTGTCCAGGTGTATGTAAACTACTACAGCTGCCACAAAGGTTTGATCGTGTCCACGGACGTTAGTCGTCGGATCGGAGATGTGCCGCCAGGCGTCAATGTGGGGGCGTCCATATCAAGCGGTGTTATGGCTGCCGAACACTAATAGACATTGTGCAAACTCTCGCCTATCAATATATCACAGGCATTCAACTACTTCTGCGAGGACACTTTTCAATTTCGTGTTATACCGATTTCTATCACGGGGGCATCAATCATGTTTTTTTTTTATATCTCCCAAACAAGCTCGCCAATTCGTGCAGACAGCCGCGGCAATCACATTTCATGAATATCACAGGCTCTTCGCGCCGCGCAGGCGCTCCACTTCAAAAAAAAAAAAATTCCCGTGCCCATTTTCAGCACCTGATCCAATCCTCCTCAAACGCGAAGTGATGTAATCTTGCCTATGGGCAACATTACGTTGCACGGACTTCTGTCGATTGGTCCTCTGCACTACGAAATGGCGCCTTGTCCCTGCGGTGATGCGGTTTTGGCCGGGCATTTACTGCGCTTCTTTACTGCGCCGCAAGGGGGACCCTAGCGCCGCTCTGACGTGAGGGTCACGTGGAGGAGCCTTGCTCGGTCCTTGGCTGCATGCCGATGACGTAATCACTCACGTCTTGTTACATTGCCGAAGTGGGCGTAGTAACGACAGCGGGCTACGCCAACCCCTCTTGGCTGACGAAAACGGTGGGAAGGCCGAGGGAGAAACCGAAACCAGCCGAAGTAGGTTGTTCTATACCCTGTAACTCGTTTATTTAAACTCTTCTCAAAATTCTCGCGGGCAACATGTTCACATCGTACAAGTGTGCAGTTATCGCTTCATCACGTATTTTGGACCGCGGGGTTGTTCACTGGCCCATTAAGCATAAAATACTTGAAAATATTCAGCCAAAGCTACATACTTTTGGGTTATTCTTAGATTTCCGAAAGGCCTTTGACTGTAAACAACAGGATGTTCTATCAAACTAGTACAAATACATTGGCATACGTTGTATTGCACTTAACTTACTACAGAAGAACCTAAATAATAGGATGCAATACGTACGAGTGAATGATGTCCCTTCTAATCGACTAACCATCACTTGCAGAGTGCCTTAGGGCTCTATATTAGAACCACTATTGTTTTTAATCTACATCAGCGACATTACAAATCCACAAGGTTCCGATGACATGATTATGTATGCTGATGACACGAACGTATTTTTTCCAGCCAAATCTCTTACGCAGGCAGAGTGTATGGTAAATACGTATTTGGATAACCTTCGATCTTGGCTGCAGCGCAATATGTTTTCCTTAAACATATCTAAAACTAGTTGCATTATTTATAGGCCCATCAATGCTGCTTATTTATATAAAGTAAATAATCGGTTGGAACACGTAACAATACGTGAGCTGGACTGCATTGGATTTTTTGGTGTCTGGTCCCATCAGAACCTTTCTTGGAACGCAAACATATCATAATTAGCATCCGAAGTAAGTAATTGTGTTGGCTGTCTTCACAAAGTTGTTAATTTGGTGCCTGTGTGGTTCCGGCTGCAGGTCTACCGTGCACTTGTGCACTTCAAGTTAACCTAATGTATTCTAGTATGGATAACTACTACTATCGGACGTTATTATTACTCCAGAAGAGACCTTTGCGGTGAACTCACGGGTACCGCGGCAGACCAAAGGAGTGTTCTGCTATGCCTTTCTTTCGCAGTTATAATTTCTCCAATGCGAATCAGCTCTGCGTTTTGCGCGTGCTGCAGCATATGAAAACTAAGAAATTACACACTCAAGACAATCCTATGTGTAATGATACATACCATTTTCGAAAACAAATGCTCCTGGCTCCCTAAAATCTGTACTATGGCAAAGAGAAATAAAATTTTCAGGTAGTTATGATTATTTATAAAAGGTCAACAAATGTTGATTTTGATCTTTCATTGAAGTTATTTAAATAATAAACTAAGGAATATTCAAGTCATTCGTGCCTGTGTTTTGTGTAACCTTGTTTTCATCATTGTAAGCATAGAACCTGCTTTATGTAGTACGCACAAGTGCAGTTGATTTTGTATTTATATTGTTGTGTTGTCTTATATGTTTTCTGAAGTCAAACTGTACAAGGGTGCCGAGGCCTTCGTCAGGCTTTTCAGTCTTTAGCTCCGGTTTCCTCCTTTGTATGACAAGGAAAATAAACTTCACTTAAACCAGGTCAACTATTGTCTCCTACTCTAAATATCTTCAAAGACATGAATGCGTGGTTCTGGAAAAAAGAAAGAAAGAAGGAAAAGAGAAAAAAACGTGCTTTGGCCGTTGAGCTGACCAAATTCGCCGACATTCCTGTTTTTGCCTGCTCAAAGATTTTTGCATGTTACTCGAAGATGTCACCTATAGGGAACACCTCTTTAGGTAAGAATGTTTAGAAAGACGTTGTAGCGAGAGAGCCAGGTCGCCTAATATGTGCAGAGACCAGGTCAATTCGCCTATGTCAAAAACTCGCCCAGTTCGCATGGACCTGAGCACTAATAATCTCAAGTCTCGAGCGCTGCCTATCTAGTACGCTTAGTGGGTAATAATTTCTTGTCTCTTACGCGCTTCATAACCTCGAGGCACTTCGTTGTCATCCGGAACCTCGTCTTTTTTGGGCCTAAATAGCTGCAGACCAGCAGGAAAACGACGTTATATTGACATCAGCGTCCACGTGTTTTGCATACATTAGCAACACGTTAGGTCAGAAATATAGCAGCAAGACTGATATGGCGAAGGAAACATCTAAGGGAGCTCCGTATCACGCACTCGGCCCTGATGTGTGTTCCCGTTAAGGCTGATGTTGGTATCGACGATATCATAAAGACGCCAACACTGATGAAAATTTGAAGCTCGACAGTGTGTACAATCGTTCAAGTTACTGCTGCTGCGTTCCGCGCGTCATCTGTGAGGCATTTTAGCCTTTCCAACGCCCCCTCTACTCCCCGGAGGGGAATTTCTGATCCCACAGCCACCGTTACTCTCTATCCCTGGTGTCCGCTTCGTTACCTTCTAAATCCACTGCGTGTAGCACATATTCAGCCGATTCCCGGGAACCCCCCTCGAAGCCTACCTGGGTAACAGGTATTGCCGATGCTAATTAAGTTTAATTAACTTTCGACAGGAAATGAAGGCATTTTTATTGCACGGTATATTCGATAGTGTCATCGCTGCTAGTATTACGGAAACGTGCGTGTTATCGAGCTCTCTAAAGCTGTCTTCTGTGACAAATCAAGTCCCTCTGTGGATTCACATAAACTCGGGTCATTACCTCCAGTCATTGTTTCCACACCGAGACGATTCGTAAAATATCAACGTCGCCTTTAATTTCCTAAACCTACGCATTTCACGCTGACTTGAAGGTAACAGCAGCTGTCCTGTCTTCCTCTAATGTATGTAGAGTCGGCTGTCGTGACAAACGCAGCTATTTCCTAGGCGCTCCGTTGCTGAAGCTTCGCATGGAAAAGCAATTCACGGTCCCGCACCTGGGGGGCGTAATTAAGTTCGCTCGCTGCTCTATATAAGCGCACCATTCGAGGAAAGAGGAACACAGGTTATTGCACTCGGCATGCAATGTTCTTGGAAATTACAGCATGATGGAAATTTTTCCAATGGCAGGGAGTCATTGAAAACTACTTCCTCGTCGTATTCTGACAGTGAATGTGAAACGTATACAAAGGTACAGTGTCACTTCTTTGAATTCGAACTGTAAGAAATTGACTGCCGGCGAAACTTACCGTGACGTTGTGTACGAGGACGACGCGTCCTACAGATCATTGACACGAAAGATTGTGCCGGCAAACACTCTCGTTTTTTTTTTTAGGAAGTCAAAGCGAGTTTTTCATGTTGTGGAGTATTTGTGCGGACCGTTGTTTTGCCACTTTCCTTGAGCCGGGGGCCTTAAGACAAAAATATAAATGCGCTTTCAGTGTGTTATACCTCAGGTGTTTGATCTTTGCGTACTAGCACCGGTTCGTAGTGTCTATTAAGATTATGTCAACCCGATGAAGATGTCAGTCAAGAAAACAAGCGTTTTAGGAACAAGAGCTAGTTGTATGGTATGAAATAAATAAACAATTAGTTTATTTTAATGTTTGTTTGCAGCTATAAATCAGCACTATGTTAACGAGAGCCAAGTACAGATAACAGTAACATAGACAAATGGGCAGCAAGGCAAAGAAAAGCAAACAATAAAAGCGGCTTATTGTGTGCATCTTCTACATTGGAAAACAGCACGAGAAACGAGGATTGGGGTGTAGGCAGGCCGTGCGCTCGTAAAATGTGCTAACCCCAGTATTCGTTTATGGCGCTGCTTTCCACTACACGGTGAAATACCGAGTACATCAGTGTCGCACTATTCTGCATTTCATGTAGAAAAGACAAGCCAAGACAACATGTTATAAGATCTCAAGCAGTGTTGACATCAACGTTACTTTGAAGAATTTGCGTGCGCATTCAATGCCCGAGAATAAACTTTACATCAATGTTTGTTACGTATTCATCTCATTCAATATTGGATTCGCGTAATATGTGGAAGACCAGCGAGGGTTGTTGTAGTCTCGTCACGCTTCTTTAAGTGAGAAGCCTCGTTGTACTACGCACCTCTTGCACTGAAAGGCCTGCGTTAATTTACTTAGTTCTTCATACGCTATAACTCTGACAGGAATATTTCTGCACCATTTTGGCTGCTCTGTCGAGAAGGGTGAAGTGCCGCTACTGAAAAAAAACTTAAAGGGGCCCTGCAACACCTTTCTTAGTTATATTGGAATAGTCTCATTATTGACGTATGACTCTTCACGAGTCATATGCCGCAAAAATTTTTCGAATCCGTCAGGTCTAAGTGGTGTTACCAAATTATGGAGATCGCGTTCCGCAGCTTTCTCCCTCAACTCAACGCCGCGAGCGCGCGGAAATCTAGGCAGCGAGTCGACGGAGGGAGCGCAGAGGAGCGAGGCTCCGCCCAAGAGCGCCGGCGGAGTTTTTTTCTTCATTTTTTCTCTCTGACGTCTGGGAGCAACCACGTGGTCTGTGCCGCCACTTCCGGTCGGCTTGCGTCGTTCTCGTCGAGCGGAGTCGATCGCTCTGTGTATCGCGCGTGCATGAAAACTGCGCGTCGGTTTGGTAATGTTGGGTGTGCACCTCGAACGCCGTAGTGTTTTCATCGCTCTGCCAACCATGGAAGCAAACCTGCGCGCTCGTTTGGAACGAATGACAGTTGAGATCGGTTTCGGCCCATACTCCGATACACCGCCTCGTAAGACGGCACTGGCAGACGACCCCGAAGCGCCGCCATTACCGGACGCCAGCATTGTTATCGGAGACACGCTGCGCCCGTGCCTCGGTCGGTCGTGAGAACGTGCCGACGATGCAGTTCTCAGCTGACGAGGCAACACTCGAACGGCTGCCACTCTCAACGGCAACCGGCGATGGTCAAAAGCACAGAAATATTCACGTTTTCGGCACTGCGCATGGCGAAGAAAACGGAACCACGCAACTACGAGCAGACGAGCTGTCGGTGAGACCGGAAGTGCTAACATTAATGTTTGTTCGGTGTTTTTAACGCGATAACATAATATAAACATACATATTATCTGCTTATTGAACTCAAAATTAACAACGAAAGTAATAATGAGGGTGTTATTGTGATTATAACATCAGCCAATGGTGGAGCTGCCGACAATCGCGTCATATTTTGCCGACTAATACATCATTTGTCGAGAGAAGAGGGAGCGATTTTCAGCTGACTTTGAGAATTTATTGTAAATTCCAGGCCGTGCGCATCGCTATAATATTTGGCTCGCGTGTTCTCGGGAGCCTCGACTACCGATTGGCAGCGCTTTTTGAGCATGCTCGAAAAGTGTTGCAGGGCCCCTTTAAGAGAATGTACTCTTCAGCTCCAAGAGTTTTGACCTGGCGTTGCAAACACCTGGGTGACACAACAACACACACAACAGCCGTGCAATACAGCACACACTCGCGATATGTGCAAAGCACGAAGACAGGGTTTCTTTAGAGTTTCGTTTTGAGAGAAACCTCCTTTTATTTTTATTTATATTTCTTTCTTCTTATTATTAATAAATGTTGTATCCCCCTCCTCCTGTAGTAGTTCGTGGAACTATTATTTATTTTTCGTTCAAAACATCTTGCTTCAATCCTTTCGTTTCAAACTTCTTGATCTTTCGAAATTCTGTAAAAAATTCCAAGCACTGACAGAACAGTCTAATTCTTGGCGCCACTGCACTTAGTTCTCTCTCTCGTTTCAGTGCAACAAACTTCAGTCAAACTAGGTAAAGTACTGTTGCATGGAACCGTATTTTTGAGTGTTATCGGTGTTTATGCTCGTCAAGTACGCCTTCTAATGAATATGTAGCGAAGAAAGGAATAAGGAAATTTATATGCATATATTATACACAGGCTCGGCGAAGGCATCACCTGGACAAGCGTAACATACAAAGGATCCTGACAGTAGGTGCCAGAACTTTCCCGTCCGAGCGAGACACTGCAATAGTGCAACCAGTTGTAAGACCATACTGGGCGCAACAGTACTGCGTTTCCATGTGCTCCTTGCTCGGTGTCACATTTGAAGTACGACAAGTTTATTTCTCGCCTCAACTAAAGGCACACTGAATATGCAACAAACTTCAGATTTGTTCCTCTAAGTCAAAACATTCGAAATGTGAAAACAATTGTAGAAAGCTGTAGCACAGCTCATAAACACCCGTGAAGGAGGATGAGGATGGAAAGGCAGGAAGGTAGGCCCAATGCGCTTCCGGTTTGCTAGCCTACGCTGGGGGAAGAGAATTATCTGATGAATATATAGAAAGAAGCGGTGAGGATACAAAAACTTCGCGCGAGTTTAAGCAAACACTGCTGCGTTCCATGCACATCGTCCCATTGACAGTCTGAGTGTATCAGATGCAGGATCTTGGGCGTATCACGTTTCACTGTAGAAATTGACACATGCCTTACCTCATTACTAAATGACAGTAGTAGACGGGTCATGGTTCCTAGTGTATCCTTGTAACTACTGGACTTGAGGCATCCAGTACCTCTAGTACAAACTCAGCGTGCGATGATTTGAGCTCGCCCTCAATATTACTCAGTGGCACTATAAGCGCGACATGAAGGACATAACTACTTTGGCCCACGGCATCCACTCAATAAATGTTATGCTAAACATGTCGCCCTGTCTGGACCTCCGAACTTTTCGTGGCGCTTACCTTTTTCTTTCATGTCAATAATCTCTGTCAAACAACAGTGCCTACTTTCTCACGGTGTCATCTCAAATCCTATTTCTCCTCCGTGATTCTGCTTCTCAACGTCAGGCTGGAAGCTTGCTCTCTGTGTAGTATTACATCACAACCGTCCATCCGATGTCTCGCAAGATGGTCCTTCAGCTCATTAGGTGACAGACCTATGTCTGGCTTCGTAATGCATCCCTTCGCTATGCGAGGCCGCCTGGCTGGTGTCTTCCGACCTACGACTTGCATTTCTCATGGCTATAGGCAATCCCTCGTGCCTAGCAACTGAAAAAAAACCTAGGGTCTTCGACCGAGAGAGAGTCCACTCCATGTTGGTGTGTGACAAGGTTAACCTCTCATTCGCTAATGGAGATCGCTACACTGACCTCTAGGTAAGCATGTCTCGCGAAAGTGCATCGCGCTAACAGATGGCATTGCCCGGGCACCTTATTGAGTTGGTGTACTTATGCCTTCTCGGCAATAAAGTCACAAGAAGCGCACCCGTGGACATTTCTTTTTTTGCTTCATTCCTGGAGCGAGACATCCGTGCTTCCTTTTATTTATCTTTTTTTTTGTCTGCTGTGTTATCCGGATTTGCCCATCTGTGCCCCTACAATTGTGCAATGTATTCATGCTTTCAGAAGTTCTATCGTTTCGAATGACCTTACCTCGTTAAACTTATTGGTAGTTACGTCTGGAGGCGGCTAACTCTAAGACACGTGGACAAGGCTGTAGAAAAAACAGTTTGCCCTACGTTAAACCTTAAATAAAAACAACGCACATCCTGCTTCATTTATAAAACAAACTATATCAACCTCTACTTGCTCATTCCATCGAGCAATCGCACATGTATTAAAAAAAAAACTGCGGAGCCGTCGACTTGATCTGAGGGACCTCCGGCTCCCCTACATCTCAGTGCTTCAGAACTCAAATAAAGTTCTTGTCCTGTCATGTTGCTCCAATGTTCGGGTATATTACAGGCTATTTGCTTTTCAGCTCTGAAAAACAGCGTAGACTTATCTAAAAATACTTCTTCGTAGGCAAGGTTTAATGAAGCCACAACAGAAATTCTTAGAAACAACAGCTCTTGGTATATTTCATTTGGTAGAAGCAACGAGGGTACAGTATTGCTTTAACGGAGCTACGTTTGACAGTATACGTGAGACCCGCGTGAAGGTTACTTCAGTTTTTAAAAGCGTGCAGTATTCTCTTTAGCTTTACTGGCCATTGTAACATTTCGACAGACATATCGGTTGTGCTACACCTGCAGGACGAAGCGTGGTTTTGTCTCAATGGTCACCAGTCACGTACACGCACATACAAACGCATGCGCACGTGCAAAGTTTATTTTCTGTAGTTATTGCACACAACATAGACTATACTTGATCTGGTTTATAACCACACACGAAATTTTAATCGAGCGCGCGGCCGCACTCAATTTGTCAGTGGCAAATCTCAAGGGATGCGCCTGAATAGAAGACAAACAAAGATTATGGAAGCTAAGCTTTTCGATGCATTTTCTTGTCTGGTGTAGTTAGCACATTCATACTTTAGAATGCCTCCAATGAGCACAAATTTCTTTTAGTACATCAAGCCTTAAGTGCGGGTGGTGTCGTCGCGCTTTCAGACGAAAAGTAGCCGGCCTTCCTCTCGCACGCCGAAATCTATAGCAGTCGCCAAGGGAAAAACTATGGCGATGGACTTCTAATTTGACTAGCTAGTGTGGCACAATAAAGGCGCAACAAAGAAAGGCAAATCGCGAAATTTTACACCACTGCCCACTCGTCGATTGCACGGAAGGCCCAAAAGAAATAAAATCTGCAAGGAAATCTCGAACACTGATGTATGGACACGATTATTTTCGTTCTGCTCCTCCGCCCATCGCTGGCATCACTCCGCTCTCCGCCCCACCCTACCCCCCTCTCGCCCCCCCCCCCCTAAAATATTCATTTCATTCGTTTCATTCTGTCTTTCTATCTTTTTATTTCTTTATTCCCTTTATTTCTATATATTTTCCCCTTCTATTTCTTTCTATCGCTTTCTTTCTGTCTCTCTCTCTCTCTCTTTCACGTGTTTCGCGCACTCAACTTCGCCAAGCAGAGTTTTCGTTTAACGCTCGCACCTGCATGCTGTACTCGGCAGTGGAGCTTGCCCAATTCCTGTGGCGCATGCCCACCTGTGGAGCTTTTGACAACGGAGCACAGGTTACCAATAGGTTAAACAGCTTCGGCGTTAAAAAAAAAAAAACCCTGATCGCTAAATGTGGAAACCACGCCGCCACGGTGGTCTAGTGGCTATGGCGCTCGACTGCTGAACCGAAGGTCGCGGGATCGAATCCCGGCCGCGGCGGCTGCATTTTCGATGGAGGCGAAAATGTTTGAGGCCCGTGTACATATATTTAGGTGCACGTTAAAGAACCTCAGGTGGTCGAAATTTCCAGAGCCCTCCACTACGGCGTCTCTCATAATCATGTCGTGGTTTTGGGACGTTAAACCCCAGATATCATTATTATATTATTAAATGTGGAAACCTGGAGTATGTGCATTTAAATTTATCATAACGAACCAACTTGCCATTCAAAGCATTCAACTTTTAAAAAAGATAGAGAGAGAGAGAGAGAGTTCCGTTTTTCAACTGGTTATTTAAAATTCAGCCGACGCTCTTTTAAATCGAGGAGCAGTAAAACTGAAAGTCTGATCACTTTGACATTTATTTAAGCGCTCAAAAACAAGAATGCATCCGTACTCATTGCACAATGACAATCTATGAAATGTGGAGGGTGGGAAGATGAGGGTAAGCCATCCCTGGTGTATATTTGTGCGTGCGTTTGTATGTGTGCGCGTATATACACATATGCAAAATTTTTAAGAAATTCAGGGGGGGTGAGCCCCCCAATCCTCTTCCTCCTCCTCACCCCCCGTTTACGCCAGTGATGCAGAACATAGTGTGCTTTGGTGTTGTCAACAGCATCGGTGTAGATTCTGTTCAGCTTTCGTCTCCCGTGTGGGCATTAGGCAATGGCTCTCGCACCTAATATGAAGACATATTCTCATAAAAAACCAGCGCGCGGGGACGGCGCCAGGGCGTAGGCTTTGTGGACAGGGGAGGCTTTGAGAGCAGTAAGTGCACATCCCAGTGTTAGTAAAGAAAGACACGGCGAGCGAACGGAGGCAGACTTATCACAACAAAAAAATCCTACATAGCAACGTTACCAAACAATCACTCGAACGCACTACAGGAACATCGGTTTCAACTCAATGCGCAGCAGCACTGAGCAAGGTGCTTCGGTAGGCTTAGTGCCGCCTACCTTAAGCCTATATGGTCTTAGTGCCGCTTACCATAGGTCTCTCTTTCCTTCTCTTTCTTTTTTTTTGTAGCAAGAGCAGTCTCCATCCATATTTGCCAAGTCATACCCCGTACCAACCTACTTGCGCGTATGGTCTTCTTTGAGTATCACGTTTGTGCAGGACGATGTTAGTCGCTAATGGAGCCGATATCCCTTCTTTTGAAGATAGGAAGAATTCTTGTGGGTTTTGTGGGAAGCAGAGGGCAACGACCATGCAGCACTTTCCAAAGTGTCTCTCATGTTTCCAGAAACATAAACTATTAACTCAAATATACACTTTCTGACGTTTTCGCCCACTCCGCGGATATTGAGCGGTTCTACTGTCCATTTGTACTACCGATTTGTTGCATGTGGGTTTCGTATGTAAGTGTGTGTGAGTATACATTACCGCATACATCAAATAGCATCTAAGAGCAACAAAAATACACGGTCATGTATTCGTAAGGTACTTCAACCTGAATTCAATCAGTAATCGTTGTGGTAGCGTGTTCTTGCACAAAAATCGATGTCGTTCCATCTTGAGTGGTGGCTGCAAAAATTAGACGCACGGACGAAGGAAAGAAACACAGACACTGCTGTGTCTTTGTGTTTCTTTCCTTCGTCCATGCGTCTAATTTTTGCTGCCACCACTCGACATGCAAAATCACCAACTAGCCCAGGTGCAAACCATTCTACTCGTTCCACGAGTTCTTGCTGGATTTTCTGAGCCCGTTGATTTTTTTCGGTTCAGGACTACTAAATATTGCCAATCGCGTCACCTGCATTTGGCTTCAGTAAACAATAGACAATAAAAAATTGCCGCTACTTTGAGTTGTGTGCGAAATCGCGGTCTTCTCTGAAATGTGTAAGGCGATGTCAAAGAGGTATCGCAAACGAAGATTTATTGCGAACATAATCGCTTTGCCGCATATTTACCGAAGCAGTAAATGTTTTGTTGCTTTTCTGGTTGTTTTTTCTTCTTTTTTTTCTTTTTTCGTTTGTGTTGTCACAAACCCATCCACCAGTTCATGTGCGCATGTCTAAATTTTTTGCGTGTATGTATATATTATTCGTGTCTTTCAATAAATCGCTAGTTGAGAGCCAGCGCCTGTGTTTTGTTTGTTCCGCTACGACCCGTCCGTACAGCGCTGTTTGAAACTTCATTAAAAATACTCATGTTTACCCCAAATGACTTTAAAACGTATCTACTCTTTGTGTTGGTTTGTTGTTGACTTCCTTGTAAAAGAAATAAAGGCCAGAAATGTGAGAAATATTTTGACATCTCTATTGTGACACCACCACCGCACAAAACAGGAAGCCGTATTGTACGACGTACGGCATGACGTAGTCCACATGACAGCCAATTGAAACGCGTCATTATCAAGAGCAAGCGGTTTGCTTTATTCGGCTAGTCGTCAATCTTTCCTCTCCATATTGTTCACTGAGGTGTATCTAACGTCTTGCCGTAGTGCGTTTAGGGCTTATTAGAGTTGATGGCGACGAGGTGTCTCGTTGGCCAAGTCGTACCCGATTATTCTACAATATGAAGCAATACCACCGTTTTCTTGTGCCCGTTCACGCCACAGTACGCAGGGATTGGTGTTAGGTTGGAGGTTGGATACAGTGCATGGTGTCGCCTAAATGTAAAAGGTACTAACTTTGTGGTGGCGCTCATATTATCTGTCTACTAATCGATACGCCAATTCCATCAATACGATGGGAGGAATTGTCTGATATTGAGATTGTATTTGATAACGATGATGACGACTGCAAGGACCTTTAGGACCAATAAGAACAACGCTGATTTTTTTTTTTTCGGCGTCCGAGAGAGCATTCCATCTACGTTCTGTATAACAGCCGGGAATGAGGATTCCTTGAGTCGTTCATGTGTCATATGCTAGATTCCGGGTGGGCAAACAAGAGAGAGAGCGAATAAAGAATAGGCAGCAAGGTTAACCATACGCACGCCCGGTTTGCTACCCTGCGCTGGGGGAAGGAATAAAGGGACAGAATAACTCGCACACTTGGGGGACCACATGAAGTCTACAGGCGGTCGCAAAGAGCTGTTGACTTTAAGTACGACAGTAACACTTTTAACGCAATAGCGTTAGAGAGCTCATTTCGCAGAAATGCCGCCGTCAGGTGTCGGCGTCACTAGGTAGCTTGTGAGCGAAAAATCGTCCGTGACCGAAAAATTGAGAAAGGTGCAAATAAAATAGACAATAGAAGTCTTCGGTCCCATTGAGGATTGAACCCGGGCCGTTTGCGTGGAGAGCAGGTGTTCTACCACAAAGCCACGATGTTACTTGCGACTGCTTCGGGAAAAAAACACTACATAAATGCCATGTGGTGGAAGGAGTCTCCTTAACACATTTTGTTCGACAGGTGTCACGACGAAAATGAGCCCATTCGGCGATTTGTAGGCGCATTGGCGAGGCCATCAAATTACGATTTTTGCGCGACGCCATGCTTCGAAAAAGCTGGGATAGTGCAGCCATCGCCGCAAAAACACACGCACTTTCAAACAGCTCCAAAATTGGACAACTATGTCCATCTAGCGGAAAACATATCAAGCCAACGCCTTCTTTCTAGAGGAGGCGTTTATCAAGCAAACAGCAAACGTCAGATAATGTGCTGCCATCTGTGAGGCATTGTGAGAAATATATCCCGACAGTAGCACAAGGAAGTGCTTTAGATCGAAAACCTGTACCATTACTATAGATACATAGCACGCGCATACATAGCACGCGCGTGCGTGTGCGTGTGTCTGTGTGCGTGTGTGTGTAACAACACACAATAATAAGTATGCACTTAGTGGTTGAAGTGCGCACTAGGGGCCGGTTTTCGCTATCGCGTTCAACTCTTAAAGGCGAAGCTTAAAGGAGTACTGACACGATCTTGATGTGCAGCAAAACGGACGTTTTTGTTTTCCTTGGCATGTAGTGTTAACGCTCTCTCAACACCGCATCCGGGAAACACGTATAAATATTTAAGTTTTATTTTAAAGTTTTCATCTCCCAGCATCTGCAAGGCAGCTTCACCGCATGGAGAGCCCTATGACGTTTGAAGTCAGCTCACTTGGTTTGCGAAATCTGGGTTCTGCATGCAGCCTAAATCACAGAAATTGCTGTCGAAGGCACTGGACGACAGTTCACTTATCATGAACCACGTTCGACTGACAGCAAAGGACAGCAGGTGCATATTTCGTGGGTTGCAGTCTGCCCGTGACGTCACGGGCAGACTTGACACGTCACTATGAAGCCGCCCTCTTGAAACCGAAACCGAAACCGAAACTGCTGGATGAAAGAAGCGGTATTAAAAACCTATGCAATGCATCCCCAGGCACCACGACACTCTTTTTAGGGTTCTCGACACCCGTGCTTTCATTTAAGCAACAACCCGAAAAAACTTAAAATTCATGTCAGTACTCCTTTAAGGGTGCCCCAATTTTTGTTGCGTTATGCGCGTTCGAAGTACATGTCCATGGTCCTGTAATTTTGGCAGCAAGAAATAGCCTTGAGTTCTGCGGGTTAAGAAGCACCCGTAGTGGGTATCGCTTGGTGTCATAGCGAGCGCAGTTGCATAGGACGTGTTCAATTGTGTCTCCGGCTCCGCAAGAAAATGTTAAATGTAGAGAACAGGATGTCCGTATACATCTTCCCTGGATTCACGCATGAATGTGCCTGATTTGTAATAATAATAATATCTGGGGTTTAACGTCTCAGAACCACGATATGATTATGAGAGATGCCGTAGTGGAGGGCTCCGGAAATTTCGACCACCCGGGGTTCTTTAACGTGCACCTAAATCTATGTACACGTGCCTTATTTCTATTATAAGTATTTCAACGCCATGACCGCGGCATCGGGGAACCTTGGATTGCACTTCGCTGGCTTGCCAGTTCGAGACCTTCATCAAGGCGGATGCAGCGTCCTACGCCGAGAGATCCCGAAAAGGTCACTTGACCTCAGCGTCGTGCTGTTGCACGTTAGTAGTGACTCAAGGACGCAATCGGCTTGAAGCCCCAGTGGTTCCGGAGCCAGTCTGCCGCTGCTTCTGTTATTAGCTGGGTCTTGCGTTTTAGGTGTAGGTTGCTGCGGTTTTCGCCCACTCTGCAATTGTGCAATGGAACATTGCCGTCCAGCAAGCCTGACGACGCCAGTCAGACACCACCGCCGGCTTCGCCAGCATGTACTAGTGCATCGTTTCAACGAGATCCTGCCTCGTCCAGCGCCACCGAATTACAGCGACGCCAAAAGTTGGCTGTCATCATATGAAAATGCGAGAAAAGGCAGTAAATATGAACCAGCCTGCTACAGTCAGCACGTTATTTTAGGCCGATAGCGTTAAATAGCTAATTTTTGAAGTTCCTCATTGATGCATATCTTCCCATTTGTCCATACGGTCGCTTCCTCATTAGTTCCCTATTGCCGTCAATGAGAAACATTAACAATATTTTCTTCCTTAAAACAAAAAAATATGTTGATAAAACTTACCTTCTAAGAAGGATTGTTTATTTGCTTTCTATTTAGGTATAAAGCTGATTTTTAATTGAAGCACTATGTGGTGTAAATTGCATCTCATTGTGAACCAAAATTAAGATTTTCTCAAAGTCATGATTTTTTTCTCGCAAAATGTACAAACTTCAGTGGACTAAAATATTTTAAAATCGAAATATGGCTTCCATAGAGTAAACTGTTGATTACTAAGATACTGACGGATAGCGCGATATTACAAAAGAAAAAATTCATTAATAAAACATTTTCGCAAAATTTCTGGAGTCGTATATCACGGAAAGTTTTAGTAATATTATCGAGCTTCAAATACCTTACACAAACGCCTTTGCTTCATATTTGGACCAAATTTGGTACTTGAAACAAGGAACAATATTTTGATAATTTTTATGACAAACATAACTCCGACGAAATTTTGCGAAATTCGGAAGGCTCCCACGTCACCCAAAAATTTTGATCTCTGCGAAATACTTTACTAATTCACTGTTTTGAACGCAATAAATCAGCACGACTTTTTTTAGAATACACTTTAGATGTACACCAAAATGTCTGGGACGTTTGATGTGAAAGCTGTGCTCGTCCTGTCAGTTCATACGCTCTTTAGGTAATTATAGAGGGAACATACGAGTATCCTTTATATAAAAAAACATCGAACAAGTGGTTCCTGCAACGTTTTCACTTGTACTTGAGAATGAATTGGCTGTTGCGAATTTGAGGCTATCGATTGGCCTTATTACTACCATCGATCCGGCTGTAAAGAGCAAGAGGGTATCGGAAAAATACACCATCTCCCGCTAAAGGGGACCATGAGGCGATGCGAAGCAGCGTTTCGGCATGTCAAGCCCGCGTTTCATCCGTAGCAGTTTCCCGCCGACGTTGCCGTTTGCGCTGGGCTTCCCTAGCCCAAATCACGTGGTCCAGTTTGCCGACGTTTACGTTGTGCTTCGGCGCGTCGAGCCTTCCGCTTCTCCACCCGCTGCTCTGCGATCTCGGCAGGCGTTAAGGTATTACTACAACTGGCGTCGACGTTGACGTTGGAACTCATGACACCGGCGCAGCCGGCGCAGTGACTGAGCGTGTGTACGACCTAACGCGAGCGTTTTATATAAACGAGGAAGAGGAGTGGAGAGGAAGAGGGGAGAGCGGGAGTGGAGAGGAGGTGTGTGGAGAGGATAGGTGTGGAGAGGGTTCGCGCACGCGCAGTTAGGGTGGTCACGCCGCACACCACCACGACCACCACCACCACCACTGGATTGAACTCCGCCGTAAGATACTTCGTATCTAAAAGATAGGGAGGTGAACTATAGTCGGATACAACTTAGGAAGTCCGGAGAGGTCCCCCCTTAACGACCAAAGTGCGGCAGCCGATCGCCTCCGCGACTGAAGAAATAGTCCCGCTTGTGCAACCGGCAATGTTCTGCGAAGGCGGGGTCACCGGCCGTCCGGTTCATGACAACAGTCTGGAGTGCGCGCCCATTGGTGCAGGCCTGTGCGCATCAGCCTTTGGGGAGGAAATGGTGAGGACTTCTAAAGTTGTATACGACTATAGGTTTTGACTTATTTGCTACCCTGCACGAGCACTGCAGAATGGAGGAGGGATCACAAGTGAGCTATCTCTCTCTCTCTCTCTTTCTCGATTCCGACTAGTTTGCTGCAGCAGTTATGAAAATCAATTCGCTTGCCACCCTGTTTATTATCACTATAGTGCTTATGGAAATGAATTCTCTTTCGCGAATCGATTCTCATAAGCGTTACAGAACTTTTAATTAGGGCAACGCCTTGTATAACAGAGAAGACTCAGAGATATGACTCTCCGTAGACCCATTACTTTCTTCTTCTTTCTCTTGTTTAACGGCTAGCCCAACCTAGCACAAACTAAGTTACGGGATAGTGAACTGGGAAAGCGTAAAAAGAAACGAGAAAGGCACTGAAAGACAGGCGCCACAGAGGCGATAGAGAAATCGTCGTCCCCTCGATTACTTTTCTTACCTTCTTGGTGTAGCTAACATTTTCAGTTCCCTTTGTTAACCTCGCAACCTGCAACACCTGCTGGTTTCTTATTGCTGAAATTTTTCGCGGAATTGCAAAACAAAACAATACAACGATACTTCGACAATACTGAGAGATGATCGTCGTGCACCTACATCTATAAATCAATGCACTCACAGATACATGCACGAACGTAAGTGCACGCATACATGCCCTCACGAGCACACGCACACAGTAATAAAAAGAAAGCGGTAAAAATGTCAGCTGCACAAACGCAATCCTAATTTGCGCCGACCAATTTGAACACGTGCTACGGTCAATCCAATAAAACGGGCACAGCGATGCACCTTTTTATTTTATTTTTACCGACCGAAGCAGTGCGGACAAGATATCTTCATCTACTCAGCCGCCACAGTATTATTTCTTTCTTCTTTCTTTTTTTTTATTGCTTGTCATCGCTGTTCCTGTTCCGAGAATGGCAGCGTAGCGATGTTCAAATCCCCTGACCGCCGTTCCTCTTTTTCCCTGACATTCGTATTCCGCTCCATTTGTCAGGATGTGCGCGCACGCAATATGCCCGGGAACAAAAGGATTTGTTCTTGCTTTATGGCGAACGGCTCTTTCACAGGTTCTTGGCCCGGATTCGTGAGGCTTCTTGTTCCTAAGGTCGGCTTGTCGTTGGGCGCTGCCTGCCCTTCTTATGTTCTTCTCTTTTCTCGTTCGCTGGTCTCATTCGCGTCCGGGAGCGAGACAGTGCGCGTTGCTACAGTCATACCCCCGTTCTTAGGGACTCGGACACGTGTCCTGTTCTGCATGCGCACTTGTGTTTCGCAATTTCAACGAGAACTAGTTTAAGGCGTACTGGTATGTTAGTTGGTTAGTCATGATAGCTTAGGGCAGCGAGCCTCAATGAACAAAGATGACACAGAAGCATGCTAATATACAAAAGACGTAAGCACTTACGTTTTTTGTCTATTTTTACGCTTCTGTGTTGTCCTTTGTTTTTTTGGATGTGCGCTGCCATCAGCTATCAAAGATGACTGGTTGTAGGAGGGATAACACGTACAGTGAGTGTAACTATATAGTGGTTCGTTGCATATTTCTCATAACTAATCGATTATATGTATTTTTTTCGTTTCATAGATATGGCTACAAAGTAACTCCTTGATCAGCTGGCCGAATAAGGCGTCGCGTTAATATATTCACGCCCACGTCCTGACCAAGGCTTAAGATTCATGATAAACGCGTATGTTACACTTCCATGCACTCTTACCATTGCGCTTAATAGCAGACTACAACGCGCGAGTGCTTTGCCGTGCAGTCGCGCTTTGCGTCTCATACATAACGAGTGTGAGATTACATCAAACTTTTGAGGATGTTTTTTAAGGTCATTCCCATGGTGGCTACGACAGCCTCAAATATGCCGTACGATTTCCGGAATTACAAAGAACAGCCTTCGTTCAACAATGCCACTACAACAAACCACGATGTTGCTCTTGAGCTATAAGTATTGAAGGACCAGGTGGGAGGGGGGGGACGCGTATCTACAACAATTTTCCGTTTTCTCCGCTACCAGTTCACCCTGCGCTGTAGTCATCCCGGCCTGTCATGTGATAATCAAGTTCATAATATCCCACAACACGACGTCTGTGGTGGTGAAACCTAGCCGGCTGCTGTTAATTACATCTTGGGAGCCCAGCCTCTACACTGGGCGGTATTTTCTGTGACTGGAAGGCAGGCCTCCAGAGTACACAGCCAGCGTTGTAATGCGAAATAAGTGACAATTGGTGTAAGAGACTGGAGGAGTTCTCTAACGAGCTGTCTCCAAATGACACGGCATAATTTTCCATTGGCTGCGGGGGCATTGTGACATCGTTAGCAAAGACCAAATACAGATGCAGACTATAGTATAGACCAGATACGAATTATGATAATGATCAGAGATGGTAAGAACGCCATACAGGTGTTGCCGCTTGGTCAGCCTATGAGGGAACGCTGACTTCCGATACCGTTGTCAAGAACATATTGTGCGAGGGGCCTATGACTGCTTGCTCGCACCCAGAAGCAAAGTTATTGGAGAATCCCGAGTGTCTTAAAACGCTGTATTCGCATATTTGACGCTTCGATACGGCGAGGGATGGTGTGCCTTCACACGCACGCTCTATTGAAGGGCCAAGTCTGTGGAGACAACAGGAGCCAGCCGGGTCATGGGATGGGGGCTTCACCCTTTTACACCAGTCATCGTCACGCAAAAATCAATAACGTCCTTATTCTTCAACTGAGTGACGAATTCTATCACAACTCTCACGTACACGAACCTTGCTATGCCGCCTCTGTTTAGAAGTAAGTTTCGCCAGAAAACCTCCTCATTTCTTGCCGAATCATTGACACGCCTATGAGTGGCTCCTGAAAGTGTGTAGAGACGATAAAATATGTTTTGTGTTTTTGTTATCGTTTCAGCGTCTAACTTGGCGTGCTATGGACTTTTTAATAGAGAAGCTGTGCAGCAAATCGTTCCTTGTCCGACGAACCAAAAAAACTATCATCATTATAAACGGGTATGTGCCACATAAATTGGGTAAATCCCACTACTCAACAATGGTCCACTAAAAATGAAGGAGTGTACAGCTCGCGCTTAACCATACGCAGCCATTGGGCGCCCGAAGCTAAATCGCACTCCCGAGAAAGAAGCCGCGATTCGAGAAGCAAGGCTTGCTGCTACGCGAGCATGAAAGCGACGGCGCCGAGCAGATCCAGAATACGTGGCCTGGGAATTGTAACAGAAGAGACGGCGTCGGCAAGATCCCGACTACAACGATCGCATACGCGGGGTGGATGCTTCTTGTAAGCCTGCTCGACGGCAAGATCTAGCCTACCGAGAAGGGGAGCGAGCCCGTGGTTCGACCGTTCCAAAGCCAAGTTCAACAACAAAAAAATCAGCTGTAGCGATGTTGAACTTGGCTTGCACTAAAAAATAAGACAAGTTCAACCTCCCTACAGCCAAGTTCAAGCGAAGTTCTGCCTAGACACGGCAATAAATAAGCATCACACTGATCAGTTTCGCTGTGTATCGAGGTTTACGCGGCTTAGTGCAAGCTTTGAGCCATTATTTAAATCGGTTGGAAAGCGGGCCATTTTATAGAAGAATTAATTTTTGCACCATGGCTCTACAAGCCTTTGTCTGTCTTTTCCTTCTAAGTCGTATTTCGTAAGTCGCCTCTCTAAATATGCCACTGTATTCACCATTATTCGTTCGACCATGAATATTGGTGCCTCATGTGCAGTGCGCAGCAAGCGTCCACATCAGTGCTGTGATGAAACCTTCTAGTTTACTGACGACCCACATTCCAACGCCGTTGTCGAGAGAAGAGCGCGTTTATTTGAGTCCTTGCAAGCCCTAATTTCGGTGACCCGAAATGTAGGCACCGGTCTTCTATTTATCCTTTCCGTTTCTATCTGCGTAGTGGCAAATTTCAGTGCGTAAACCTCGCTTTTGTAAGTTCTTGCTGTTTCCGCGGCTATACCACCCACGATTAATCCCTTATTTCCAGTTCTGAGAACACCGAATGATATCCATGGTGACCCGGTTTGCTTAGGCCACGGCAAAAACTCCTCATGGTTTGGGAAGTCACGTTTTGCCAGCAGGCAAGCCCGTCTGTGAAAGTTCCGATTGTAGCTAACGCTCGGACTCATTTTGGTCATGGGGTTGGCAATGTCTGCGCAGATACACGTGGAAGCATGTAGTTGCCTTGAAATGAAACAGTAGGTTAACTACGGATAAACGGTTTGCCCTATTTATTACAGTTGTTTCGGTAATGCTCTCTTGTACGGTTGATGACGTTGGGCTTGTATTGAAGGACGTCTGTTATGCGTATTTTCAGGATGCGTTCCATTAAGAAAGGCAGTACGTGCACGTTACGTCAAAGTATAGTTACCGTCCTGTTGTAAACAGCATGATCGAGCACTTTCGACTATCATCAGTGCGCATAGTGATACTAAAAATGGCGTTAAATGTAGACTTTGTAAAACAGAGACCTCATCTTCCTATTGCTGCTATCAACTGTGCGTTCTGAAAAGTGGGACTCCACACCGAACACGCCGACGGTGCGGCTGCAGGGCTTGCCATAGAGCGTTTATTGTTGTTTTTATTTATTTATTTATTTATTTATTTATTTATTTATTTATTTATTTATTTGGCGGGAGAACGCTGTCCGGTGTCCTTTCCTTTTCTTTTACCGCGGGCATCTTGTTTACCGCGGGCGTCTTGTTGTTTATGCGTCTTGTGTAAGGCCTGCGCTGTGCGCTTCGTTGAATGCCTCGTTTTCGCGGCGATTCGCGGAAAAAAACCCGTCCGCTCCCTTCCCCACCTTCGCGTAACGTACGCGCACTCTTTTCCATTTCCAAATTTCTGAAATGCCATTATCATGGCTCGTGATTTCATACCCTCCGGGGAATCGCTATCCTGTCATATGCACGCGGTTGTTTTCGTGAAAACTCGAGCTTTGTTTACGTATAGGCGAGCGTCCGCTCAGCTCTCCCACCAAACTTTTGTTTTCAGGTTATCCAGTAAAAGACAACACTGAATACCATCAATTTTCTTACTGAGCATGGGGTCAGTATAGAATGAATTCTGTAAAACCTCTTTATGAGTCTTGATAATTGACGGTAGTCGAGACTGTAGACAGCAATTTCTATAGTTTGACTCAGCGGAAATATTTTTCTATCCACCGCATCTATAGTGTACGTCGCACTGCAAAAGGACTACTCATGTGTACAAGTGCATGATGAGCGATGATAATGTTGCCAAAGTGTAAAGAATGAAGAAAAACTGTTGTTTGGTAACTTGTATTCAGATTAAGTAAAGATAACATGGCTGTTGTAACAGCTAACAGCCAACATCAGCAAGCATTTATTCATTCTTTTTTTGCTAAGAATAGCCAGGACTGAGTGTGATAAACCCTAGATCATATAGTTACCCTACAATAGAAATTCGCGCATTTATCTTCGTAACCAGTAGCCTTCTACAAAAATCACCCAATAACATGCCTTCCTGTTTTCACATCCATAGATAAATGCACAAAAGCTTTAATTAGGAATGCGAGCACCTTCGGAAATTAAAATACGAATTGAACTGCCATTTCAGTTTGATTAGTGTTGACTTCGGCCGGGTGTTCGCCATTTGTAATGGTGGAATGTACGTTTTTTTTATACGGAATAATATCACCGCGATAGTTATGCCGGACGAAAGCCACAAAACCCCACTGTTTGTTTTGTCGATAGCATTACGTACATATTGGCATGCGAGGAACATGACACACAAGATGAATGTCTTTCAGGCACACCTATATAAACAAATATGTGCAGCGAAAGACAAACAGCTTGTGGAACGTAAGTGTTACTTCCTGTCCACCTTTATTGGTCTACGTGCAGCGAAGTTCGCGGTCGTTTCGAATGTTTGCAATGCATTAGGCGGACTATGGGATACCGTTCATTTTGTATCCACCCTTCAAACACGCTTTCGTGCGAAACAACGCTTCTAACGGGCTTTATTTTGCGACCTTTCAGCATCAGTATTCCCGAAGCAGAAAAGAGTTGCTGAGAGGGATGATGCGAATGTACCGAAGAAATGGCGACTAATCAAGCTTATTGATTGCACGACACGCAGGCGAAGCAGCGGGGTGAGCATTACCGTCACCTAATGCAACCGGGTCACTGGGTCGGCGGTAAGTTCGCACCATCTGTGTTAGTCTTTCCGAATGCCGTGGTACGTACTGAAGGCCATCGCAAAGTGCCGAGTTTCCATGGTATGTTCCCACCGCCTATCTATAGAACAATTTCCGTAGACGTCGCAGGCGCCTCTTGACAGTTTTGATTGGTGGCCAAGCGACGTGTGTACAATACGCGAGGGGCGGATCTTGTCGACGCACGACAGAAGGCTGGGCCGAATGTCGAGATAGGCAGCTATAGGGTGTGACTGCGTTGCTATAACGAATGATGCGCTGGCGCGGTGCTCAACACTGCTCTACTGCCAAAACATCGTAATCCCTACTCGATACGAATCATGGTCGGTTTACCGTTGTTTTATAGCACGATCTCGCAGGGGCCTACCCTGAATTGTGATCCGATCATTCATGCTCATAGGAATCAGGTTAAACACAAGGACGAGTAAATGGCGCCGCTTGATATGGGTGTTGCTAAAGGGAAAAACAAAAAGTGAAAATAGTTTCACTATATCGATTTTTGTGCAACGCTCTGTAAAAGCATACAAGTGCCTCGGCGTATTTAATAGTATGTCACTTGGCTATAACACTTGAGGCGTACTCTTACCTGTCATGCGGACTTGCAAAACTCTCTGAAAGATCTCTGTGCATCCTTAGTTACGCCCCTTAGACAAAAGGTTGGGGCCACTTGGCAGGGTAACTTGTTATGGGCGTCGGGGGTTGAGGGTCGAGAGACGGCCACTCAGCCAGCCCCTCAATTTTCGTGTTACCTCTTGTTTGTTTGTAAGTTTGTCACCATGTATTAATTAATATTGCTTTCTACCCTGCGTGTCTACCTATACTAATTACCTGCTTACATTGTAATGTTCTATTTATAAAATTGATCTACTATATATTAAAAAACATGTATGCATCTTCTTGTGTTGTGTTGTTATCCTAACTGACTAACTAACTAACTAGGTGCAAAGTGGCGTAAGTTTGTGCTTTTTGTTCACAGTAAGGTGCTAGAGCTCTGAGACAGGGAGACTGCCGTAATTCATAGCAATCTACTAATCACTCATACGATCCGTTTTATCATACAATTTCCAAATATTTTATAATCTTCGAAATTCTTTCTTTAATGCGAAGCATATTTCTTAGCGAACCAAAGGCACTTTGACCGTTTCTATCTATCTATCTATCTATCTATCTATCTATCTATCTATCTATCTATCTATCTATCTATCTATCTATCTATCTATCTATCTATCTATCTACATCTGGGCGCTCTCGTGGTCGTCTGCTTAGTGTGGAGGGGTGGGAGGAGGCCGGGGTCGGCGGTGTTGTCGATGTGTTTATTATCACGATGGAAGCAAACAATAAAAACCGCGGCTCGAGCCGGAATTAAACCCGGGCATTCTGCGTGTCAGTCAAGTGTTCTACCGCAGAGCCACGCCAGTGCTTAAAACTGTTTCGGAAAAGACCCGTCATCTCCGCACAATGCCAATAAGTGTCGGATATTCGCTTTTACACCAATGAAGAAACATTACATATCTATGATTAATTCATATTAGACGTTCTTGTGGGCTAGTTGGTTCATAGTTTGAATAAGGTTAAAACTGCGCACGAAAAGAAGACACAAGGTAGAAATGAACAAGACGCCACGTGCTGCGCCCGTGGTGTGTAGTTCGTTTCTTCCGTCTGTCTTCGTTTTTTTTTTTTTTTTTTGCGCAGTTTTAAGCTTGTTTAAGCTAGAAAGCAACGCTCACCCCAAACGCACTCGGACATACCGCCTAAACGAATTCCCACAGCGCGTGGGGTACAACTTCTTTTTATTTCGAGATGGCCTACGTGTGAACGGCCTTATTTCCATCAGACCAAGCAGGATAGTGTTGTAACGCCGCAGCGAATAGGACGCACGACTTGGCTGCCGATATGCGCCTGGTTACCGCTGAACACCCACCGCTTTATAAAACGAGTCGACCCCGAACACAGGTCACGCGTGCTGTTTTTGAAGAGTGCTTCGCTCGGGATATGTTCGCAAAGACCCGCACTGCTTATAGGGCATAAAAAACCTCAACAATGCACCAATGTGCTTTCGAAAGGCATGCAGGATAAGTACAGACAGACACAGATGTGAATAAGGGGACAAGTCGATGTGAAATTAAGAGCCTGTGAGAAGTCCTTGATTATGCAGTGGAACAGGTCTCGCTATAATTCGGCCTATTATGTTAACAAAGCGTATTGGTCGGCTAATTTGTTCAGTCTAGTAGAGCATAACAAAGCGCTAACTTTTCATCATACGAGAAGAAAGACCAAATAGGTGCGCCAAGGATAGCCCTATTTTTATCCGTCTTCTTGTAGGATAAAACATGTGTAGTTTTCTATACTTTACGCGACTGGTTCCACAAATAAAAAAACAACGAAATTTTTTAAAATATTTTTGCCATACTATAGAAAAAATATCGTTTGGTTTTATTGTCACGTGGTTACGAAATTTGCATTGACAAGCTGATAAAGAAAGATGGTGGTGATGACCAAGTAGTTCCACCCCAGACTGGAACATGGGTATCACCTTTCCATGAAAGCAGCGTTTATCCGATTACAGGATGTCGAAAGACGTTGCTTGAAAAGCTAGGGGTGTCTTTAACAATACTGATTTTATTGCATAAATTTCCGCGCATGTCGAAGCGTAAAAATTGGCCATAAATATTATAATAGACCTTAGCCGGTGGTATCAGCGGGCCAAAAAGACTGTCGTTCACTACACATCCCCAGACGTTATTATTAACACTCTATTCATGCAGTGAATGAGGCATAGTTGAAGAATACCGGCTAAAATCAAATACTTCAAAGAAGCCTTCTTTTGAAGATGCTAATTTTGGCGGCCGCGGATCTGCTGTTTTTCTTTCTTCTTCTTTTTTTTTCTTTAACTTTTTTATTTTTGCTGCTGCTGCGTTGTATGCATACGTGATTACGCATCGCCTTTTCTATTCAAAGCAGAGGTAAGGCAAAAATGGGCTGAGATATTTTTAGTGATAAGATTAATCTGCTCCACCATCAATCACCCCGAGAAAAAAAATTAAGAATGGCCGCGGCAGAGAAAGGTGTTCGATGCTGATTGCCACCATTATTTATTTATTTATTTATTTATTTATTTATTTATTTATTTATTTATTAAAGCGACAGCCTTGCCTCATCAAACGCGAAAATTGACCGTCGGCATCGGCGTCCGGCGGCGTCAGGTACGAGTGTTGCAAAATGTTATCATCACGTGATGACGTCACGTGACGTAACGACGCATGGTGACGTCATCACATGACATCGTACCTTGGTCAGAGGTGGGCGGATCACAGAGGCAGTGCAAATGCAGGTGAGGTGCCTCCGATCCTGGGGGCTTTGCGAAACCACGTTAGGTGCAGAAAGCTTTCGGAGGGTGGCGAGGCAGGATCAATACATCGACTGAGAAGAAAAAGATGGTTGATCCCTCCGTAATAGGAGTCGGAATAACACGAAAGTAAAGCGTGCCCTTACAGAAATAACTGAATGTTTATTGTACTTTGATATAAGAGAGTTTGCACAATGTATATTGATGTCTGGCAGCTATAGCACCATTTAACGTGGATGCGCCCACTTTGATGATTGGTGGTACATCTCCATCCCGACGACTAACGTCGGGATGGAGATGATTAAACAAATGATTAAACAAACAATTGCAGTAGCTGTAGTAGTTAACGGTAAAAGAGTTATCAGGGAACGAGGTGTTATAGCCATAAGAGCGTCGCATATTGGACGCAGAACTTGGTCGCCATCCCGCGGCACGTTAAAATGTGATTGAACATCACGGCCGCACTAGAGGGAAACGCAAAGCGCGTCGCGCCGCCCCGATGGCCCGGCCGCGATTTTTCTTGGGGCGAGCGCGTGAGCGGGGAACGCGGTGTCACAGAGCTATTTCTGGTTTGCATTAGCGTGGTGCAATGAGCGAGGCCGACGCTTTTAGGACGCTTGGCCTAAGATCGCCACCTCGGGGTGTGTTAAGACACTGACAAAATTGAACTCTATTGAAAACGCGCCGAATGAGACGGACGTGTAACGCGTTGCAGGTGCTAATCGCGGAGGCCGCAGTAATGACGATTTGCTTTACTTTACCACTCCCAGAGGGCAACACCACCCCGCCGACCGGGAGAGTGGCAGATATACAAGGCGCGTTTGTAAAGCCTGTAGAGTCTGGAACCGTGGCGCAGTGGATAGCGTGCCCGGCATCTGCTATCGAACCCACGACCGAGTGGTCGTGGGTTCGATACCCGTTGACGCAACATTTTTTTCTTGGCCATCTGATCATGTAAATTTTTGGACGTCATTTCTGTGACGGAAATACGTCACTGAAATCTTGGTGGACCCCGGCATAAAACACTTTCGTGTTAAAAAAAGTAGATGGCTTTCGCTATCGAGTCGTCTCAGGTGAATGCATAAGGGGCCCTGTCACTGTTATATATATATATATATATATATATATATATATATATATATATATATATATATATATATATATATATATATATATATATATACGGTAGAAAAACAGGTCGACAAACGTGCGAAACACAGGTTTTACTAACGTTTCGGCAGGAGGGCCTGCCTTCGTCAGAGTGAATGGTTACAGATGCCACGCAGGGCACATTTATAAGCCGCTTCTTTGCGTATCACACGGCTAAGTCGTTATCAGTCGTTTTAGTTTAAGAAACAAGAATATACATCACCAAAGACACGTGGCTGTAGAGTACATACAACTGAACACGCGTATCATTATACAGTAGTGAATTGGCACGTATTAGATACCTTAGAACTTGTGTGCAATGAACTAGGTCTACAAGATAAACTGCGCACGCAGTCGCTCACTTGGCCATAAATGCAGCGGGATAATCGCAGTCGAAAGACATTCAGCAGGCCTTTAAAAAAGAAAAAAAAGTTAGAGAGATAAAAAGAAAATCAAAAAGCACGCAAAGCGAAATGGATGCGAGTAAAATCATGAAGCGATAAAGGCCACGGACATTATGTACGTAATAACTGACAATAGGTCAACATGATGCAAAAAATAGACACCAGCCAGTAACACAAAACGGCGATTTACTAAGGCAACATGGAAGTAAGCGTACCCGGGCTCTCGTTCATGCCGTCAGAAAGTGTTTTGAATTTATGAATTAGGAATGACTCTTTCACTTCACGTTCATGTTGGGATTTAAAACTCGATTCCAGTATTGTAGCCATAATGTTACTGAAAGAATGACCTGCCTCAGTGACATGCCTTGAAATTGGTAAGTTAGGAAGGGCATGCACATGAGCTTTATGATTATTGAAACGATATCGAAAAGCAGTTTCGGTTTGACCTATGTATTGTACATGACAGATTGAGCATTCTAGTAAATATACGACATTTGCAGTATCACAAGTAAAATTGCCCTTAATCTTGAATTTGAAGTTAGTCGCAGTACTGACTGCCAGTGTTGTCGTGGTCATGTGCGCGCACACTTTACAGCGGGGTTTTTTACAAGGATGGCAACCAACCGTCTGGATGTTATTGTTCTGTTTGGTTTTGGAGGAAGTTAACAGATCCCGCAAATTTTTGCCTCGTCTGTAGACAACACGCGGTGGTTCTGGAAACGCTTTTGTAAGGCGTTCGCTCTGCATAAGTATGTTGTGGTGTTTACGTAGAATAAATGCCACGTTAGGCGCCGATGCGTTGTGGGTTAAAACCAAGTTTACCTGTGAATGACTTTTTAGATTGTCTTTGGTGACGCAGAGTGCTGCACGGTCTTGTGCGTCGGCGCGCCTCACTGCGTCATCGACTAACTTGGCCGGATATTTCTGTTTAAGAAGTGCAGTGCGTAGTTGGTTACAGTTGCTATCGAAGTCGGATTGCTCAGAGCAAATTCGCTTAAAGCGTAAGGCCTGGCTGTAAGGTATGCTGGATTTGCAATGTTTTTTGTGGCTACTTTGAAAATGTAAATACCTCTGTCTGTCAGTCGGCTTGCGGTACAGCTTAGTGGTTAATTTCGCATCCTTCAGACATACTGTGACATCGAGAAAGTTAATGGTCTCGGGTGATATATATATATATATATATATATATATATATATATATATATATATATATATATATATATATATATATACACAACCACTTTAGCAGCCCAAGTGTACTTTTTCGTAATCTAATAAACAAGTCGTCCAAACAGAAATAAGTTCAGGAGTTTTTCGTGCCCAAACTATGATACAATGATGATACACGCAGAAGTGGGCAACTTATCACGACCACATGGCCTTATTTAACTTTCACCTATATAAGCACACGGGCAATTCTGCATAAACAATTCGAGCCTCTTTCCAGCTTTTGGACGGCTGCTTCTTTCTCTACTTGTGTTTCTTTAGCACCAATGTTTTCATAGCAACCCGACGAGGCAGAGGTTATCGCTGCGCGAATATCAGCTTTAAACACGGTATAAATAAAAAGGAAATTTTATTAATCAGAGTCAAAGATGTAGAGGAAGAAAAAAATTATGAAGGGAGCCGAACTCCACCCGCCCCCCCATCCCGCCTCCCGCATGTTGCCCGATAGTATACGCAACTGCCGATGTTTAATATGCATGTTGTTCGGCAATGCCAAAATTTTTCTTCTTGCGGAATCTGCTTATCGTCACCCCCCAACGGCCCATTTTTTGAGTACTGTCATACTTCTAGAGATAATATTTGATAGGAAAATAGTTAATTAGAGAAGAAGCAGTGGGAAAATATTGTTAAAGTTTGAAAACTGTGTAGGACGCTGTTGTCAGCATGGAAGCCACGCACAGGTGGTCCTAAATTCTCTCGGGAGTTGCCAGAAAATCTCGCAGCTCCAAAGTAAAGAAAGAATATTTTTCATCAGAAAACATTCGAGAATGCCGTGTAGTAACACGTCCACTTTGTCTCGTATTCTTAGTCACGTAAATTGATAGCGAACATACATTAACTTGCTTTTGTTTGTTTGTTTGGTTGGTTGGTTGTTTGTTTGTTTGCACGTGGCGCGAACAGTTTGTTCCAGCACCAGTGTAAGTAAGCGCAATGAGTTATGGTATAATAGCTCACAGCTTGACTCCAGCCAACGGACGTCGGCATGAAAGGCAACTTGTTGGTCATATCATTTCTCTCACCTTGAGGTTATTACAACACAGTCTAGAGGCAGCATTGTGCAGCGAATGGTTGCAGGCACAAACAATTTAGGATAAGTAATTTACCACGCAGAAAGAAAAAAAAAAATCTCGGGCATTTTTCAGCCTCTCTGTGAAACTTTGTACAGATGTCTTAAAGACATTGAGCAAATATTAAAAACGCAGAATATTGCGCGACGCATGCTTCAAGATATGGTGAACGAGTTTGTTGTTTTGATTTTTAAGTGCTCACCTCAAAAGCTCAAAAGACAGTTGCAAGTGGTGGCATATATTCATTGCAGATTATGTTTTGGTACTTAAGCAAAGTGCAGGCAATACACTGCTATACGCTCAGTCAGTCAATATTCATTATGATAGTAAAGCATGAATACATTTCTGTTTGTTTCCTAGGGCGTTGGAATTTCATGATTGAAAGTGATGTATTATCTTAGAAATCAAAATGCCTTCGAGTTTGGTTGAATTCAGTCGGAAAATCTCCTAAATTAGTTTCCTGTGCATGACGAATAAAAAGAAGTAATGTGATTTGCTTCCTCGGCGGCTGCATTTTCGATGGAGGCGAAAATGTTTGAGGCCCGTGTACTTAGATTTAGGTGCACGTTAAAGAACCCCAGGTGGTCGAAATTTCTGGAGCCCTCCACTACGGCGTCCCTCATAATCATATCGGGGTTTTGGGACGTTAAACCCCAGATATTATTATTCCTCCAGAAATTGCTTATGTTACTCAAACATACGTAAACGTATCACAAAAAAGACGCTGCTGGCTTCCAATCAGCCTAAGGAAGTACGATGAACTGAAAACTGCATGTGAAAGTCCCATGAATTCACACAGTTGGCAAATATTTTTCACGGATTCCACACTCAATAGGATGCAAGAAGTGAAAACTCTTTCACGCATGAAGTACACAGATAACATTTTTGTACGCAGAGGGAGTAATTGTGGTATAAATTGACGTGCTTGTTATTGTTTATTCTATACAGTGAAAGTGTTTTCATATACGAGGGTGCGGCTTTGTCTCGTGGCTAAGGTTTTTAGACTTAAGGCGTGAGGTCGAATTCTTGACGTTTGAAAATCAATTTTCGTTTTCTGTTTTATGTTTTATACCAAGTGAATTTGATAATGCAACTCGCCTAAAGGACAATAAAATTGCATTAAAAGAGCTTCCTCAGATATTGCATCTAAACTTCGGTGTTATACATTTCAGTGCTACTCGTATGCCGCAGACTAATACATAGTATTGAGCTACAGCGTCTACGCATGTATTATCACAGGGGCACTTTGAGATCGATGGCTCGTACAATAATTGCTTTACATGCATTCCACACCGCGACCATCCAGAAAAGTAAGACTGAGGAGAGACGGCTAAACGCACTAACTTACAATAAATTTTACTGTGCGGACATTGTGTTTTAAGTCAGCGCTGTTTCTTGTCAAGTCTAAGTCTTTCTTTCGTCGATCTTCGCGCAGTGGATCTAAGATGCAATGCTACCAACATGTACGCTAGGCCAATCTTGCGATCTGTTACGCAACCATAATAGTAAGGGCCAGGTCGTACGATCAGCGACACTCTAAGAAAAAGAATAGTCAAAAGATGGTCACTGCACCGTGACTCTTTTCTGGTATTCATTTGACATCTTTTGGAAGTAGAAGCAGAAAGGAGAGTTAGCATTTCTGGAGGAGTCACTGGACTCTCATGAAGTGCGTTTCGATCGGCTTCCGTGATGAAGGCGCTGCCGTCTACGTCGTACATATCGCGGGTTTGCCGTTCGGCTCCATGGCTCGCCGACGGAGCTGCCCTGGCGCGGTGCCTCCTCCTCCTCTCTGTCTCCTTGGTCTTTTGGAATGCGTTGCGTTGGTTGCGCGGGTTGCGTTATAGATGATCTCTGGTTGCGTGTCTTGTAGTTTTGTGTTCGAGCGAATACGCCCATCTTTCGTGGTGGTGACTCCAGGCTCCGTGCTCGAAGTGATGCTTGGAGGGCAGAATATTCATGGTGCTGTGAACACGACCAACATGCGCCTGTTAACGATGAGTGTACTGTTTTCGTAGGCACTAATTATACAGCTTTAGCTGGGCGTCTGCAGCAGCTCAGCGGAAGTAGGCTGTCAGCCATTTCCAACAGCAGGCTGCGTCCGTGGGGCTGTTGCGGATGCCCAACATAAACTGTCATTTATTCAGTTGATACCGTTATGCGCGTTGCTGTACAAGCTCCCATAAAATGAGATGCAAACAAGACTTTCGACGGCGTGGATTATTGCGGCTGCCGCCGTGCACTCTTTTCCCTCGTTTTTGTTTGCTGTTTTCGTGGTTTGCCTACACCTGCGATGACGTTTGACGTTATAACAGAATCGAGTGAGTGTACGTCACTGTGGGAGCTATGTGCGGTAATTCTAGCATATGACATGTCTGACCTGGACGTAGACAGCGTCCGCGCACGCGGGGTGTCGTTCTGGTGCTCTTACTCGCATGTGTTTAACTGAGTATTTAAGGATCGGTTACGTTTCTAAAACACGCGGTCAGTAACCGCTCACGGCGTGCCCTTGACAGCCGGAGGATGTGCTTGGGTGTCGGAATCTGCTGGCGCAAAGCCGTGCTTATTCTGAAACCAAATTTCGAAGGGAGTTCTCAGAAAAAAAAGTGCTTTCATTCGTGCATAGCCAGTGCCTATTGCGAAACGATGTTCCCGCTGCCTTTTACGTGAAAATTTGTTTTTGTTGGGAAATTATTTCAAACGAAACACTCGTGTCAGATGTGTATACAGTAACGGTTTGTTGAACAAAGGGTGGTTTTAAATACAAATAAGCAGTGTGTATGTTGTGGATATTCCCAGAATCCGGGATCACTTCTCCCGCCTCGTCACTCCAGTTGACAGCCACACTCGGGGAAACGAAGGTTGCGCTTGGTGTGGCGCCTCACCGCTCGTGATGGAAAAATCAACAGCGGCGTTCGCCCTGCCAACGGAACGAGGCAGTCGGTCCTACATATCCTTTGGTTGGACAAGACGACGGAGGAAAAGAGGTGAGTGGCACCCACGCTAAGGGGCTTAAACCAATTCCGTTTGTTGTTTAAAAGAGGCTCACATGATGTTGTGCTGCAAGTTCATCGCCAAGTGACGTGTTACAAAAGCTACCATTTGAAAGCTGTGTTTTACACGATAACGGCGAAAAACTTGCTTCTTTACCATGCCTGTTTGCATTTGTTGTTTTGTTGTGAGCCTTCATTATATCTGTGTAAATCACTTATTGTGAATCGTTTTGCATACTCTTAATGCAATTCCGTTTTCTCATCATAATATCACGTTCTGCTTTTCAAATACAATTTTTCATGGCTGCTCAAGCTGCGCAGGAGCGACAACATAGCAAGTCACAAGTCTGATGCCTCCAGCCGTCACCACTTTTTGATTTATTCAAAATCATAAGAAATAAATATGAAAACATTATGCCGATTCCTGCTGTTTATTTTGCACCATATGACACTGTGCATGTCACAGTCGCACATTTTGGTTGGCTGTACTCATACAAACATGTAAATAAGGAATACCTCAACAGCTTAATTTTAAACCGCAGGCCATCTTTTTGCGCTTTCTAGATTGCGCTGCAGGAAAAGGTGTGTTGTTTTGTCGAGTTTCATTAGAATAATGCTTAAATTGAACTATTCTCTTTTTTGCTGACGCTGGGCACAACGAGAGGTATTATCTCACTTGCTTAAAATGAATACTTCACTATTTCCAACAGTAGCCGCGCAAAAGTAGAGCAAGGGTCAAATGAGTAGCTTAAAATAGTTGTGGAATCGCTTGACGCTTCGGTTTCCTAGAGGGTCAGGGTACTCTCCTAGAGCGCGCCGACTCTGACCCACCAAGAGAGTCATCATGACTCTTTAAAGAGAGTCGTACACGTGGCAAGTCAGAACTCTCCGAAAAGAGTCCCACATACCCTCTTTTTACAATTATATGGACAGTCTCGGCTGGATTTTGCCGTCGCCGTCGCCGCCGTCATGTACCGTATATGTATAAGTGTGTGTATATATATATAAAAGCCCCAAAGAAAAATAATTCAGAAAAATGCTTCCGAAGCGCGGAATCGAACCAGGGACCTCTTGCTCCGCAGCGAATGGCGCTAGCCACTACGCCATGAAACGCAGATCCTCCGCGTAGCTAACGGCGAGCGTTATATACACACCCTTCACCGCTGGACGGACTCAGAGACGGCAGGCGCTTATAAGCGCTTCTTCATTACCAGCGAGATGGCGCTAGGAGCGCGACGGGCGCATTTAAAAGTCGTCGGCGAGCTCGCTCGCTCCTTCTTATATATACGCAGGGAGAACCTTGCCCTTCCGCTGTCTGCTCGCGCGGTTTTGTCGTGAGGGGAAGAGGGATGTTTTGAGCTTTCACCGTGATGTTCACGCTTATGTTGCGCAGCGTACGAAAGTCACTCAAGCTCAAGGGACGCCGCTAAACGAACAAACAGAAGATGAGCGCGAACTATCAAGTGTCACAGCTCGACACTTGAAGAACTCTAGTTTCCTTCGCTGCTTCGGCCGCCTTTGCAACAGGAGCGCTGTTCAAACTGAGAGTATCTATTGGCGAGCCTCACTTCGTATAGCATTAGTTTCTTGCTATCGCATTCACTGCTTCGGCCTTGCGGCGAAACTGTGACTTTTTTTTCTTAGAGTGTAGCACTCTCAAGGATGCCATTTTTTGTACTGTTTATGTTTTTATATTAGCTATACCGCGCATATAAGTGAATCGTGATTATTTGTGGCAACTAGCCCTTAGTCTATAAGGCTGGGAGATCTATAACGACTGGTGGTTTTCTTATGTCCACGAATATATTAATCGCCGAAGTCAAGTATGCTGAAGCAAAGAGCACATAATATTCGTTAAAGTGAAACGAACAGATTTTTTTAAACGTGGTTAAATCAGCGCATTACTAATTCATCAGTCTATAAACATGAGAGGGCTTGATGGCTTCCCCTTGAATGATCTACCACTCATCAGGTATGCACGCATTTGAGTAAATTTGTAATATATAGTAGAGGGAATTAATAAAGCTAACTTGCCAGGGAGAGATGCAGCTGCGAGGTGTATACAGTCTCCTTTGCTGAGATGGTGGATCTCGAAAAGAGGAATATAAGTGGCGCTCAATTTTTCGCAGCCATCAGGTTTGTGCACAATTAAACCCCCCTTTGTGGTATTTCACGCGAGTCACAAACTTATTGACCCAAGCTACTAGAGAAGTGGACGCTCCAAGGCTCAAACTTTGAGCTACGCCATTTTTTTTTGTAACGGTAACTATCGTGATCGCCAGGTAGACTGTAAGAAGCCACCTCTAAGGTTGCGCAAATTGGTAAGCAAAACAAACCGCAGCTAAGAAGCCGCAACTGAATAACGCGTAAATTCTGGATATTACTTTGTTATATTTCCGGGCCCCAGCTGTATAAGCAGCGCACCGCGACCTCCATAACTGCTTGATTACTCGAGTGCAGTGAGCACAGCTGACTGCACTCGAGTAATCAAGCAGTTAAATCAGTGACACGGCACAAGATCAACTGCAAACAACTGAAGGATATTGTAACATTATCGCAGTGCCACGTCAGTTGATGCACTGGGATGAAAAATTAAAACCTTAAGTTTGGCTTATTAGGTCTAATAAGTTTCGAAGAGTTTGGATGGTTAAAATGGCCTGACATATGTGCCGTTAACGTATGTAATTATTTCCTTCACATCAGATCTGAAGTTTGCACATGATATAGCCCGAGTTCCTAAAGGAATTAAACGTATCATTTTGACCAAAGCGTGCCGCTTAATGTCCACATCTCTTTTTATCATGCATGGCTAAACACTTACAGTAACTCTTACATGATTACAGTTTCGACACCGAAGGCAAGAGCGTTCCATCTCAGCCGACAGAGCCAAACTTGCACGTTCGTCTCGTCTTACGAAAGCTACCGCCTCTAAGACAGCTGCTACTTGCTGCAACCTTTCTTTAAATAATACCACGCAAACGCATAAATATACCCTGCGCACTGAAGGTAACGTTGCGTCATGCGACGACAGATTGGGAATGTTTTCATCCATGAGGAATATACGATCTTTAAATACACATCTCTCATTGCGTAAAACAAACGTCCAGGTCAGTGAAACCTGAAGTCATAGTCGCTCCTAAGAACTGCGACGGAAAATCCCCATATAACCTCCGTGTACCAATGCATGATTATTCATCCCGCGCGGACGCACTTGCACGAAGGTGTGTTCGTGGTTTAATTTTTTACCACTGTGTTTTTTTCGCAGTTGGGCTTCATTTTCGTACGTCCACCTTGAAGAAACAGTAACGTGGGAAATGTCGTAGTTCCGAAATTACGGTCGCCTTGTAAGTGGTTTCTTCGCGGATTGCACTTCATTGTGGGCCCTTATCGTATGCGTATACACACCTTCGCCATGTGCCATATGACAGTGATTGCAGTTCGGCTTCGAAGCGAAACACTCACTCTGCGCAGGTTACCGAGTCTGAAGCACGGCCCCTATAAGCTTCACATTGCCCTCATCGGCATTGACCGTATTAGCCCAGTTTGAAGAGCTTTCTACAGGAATATAAAAATGACGGTGACCATCTTCCCACAAACATCGCGGTGTGATGTTTACAAAAAGAAACCAAATGCAGCTCCATTACCGTGAAACCTGATGAAGTGTGTAGCACGTTCATGCAGCGATTCCCTTTCGTGGAGTTCCCACTGATCCCTTTACCACACTGACGATGACGTTAATGTTTGAGGTAAGCATCTAGAGTTTCCCCGGCATGAGTAGAATCTTGTTAGGGAGATTCGCAAGCTCGGTGGGCAACGTGCGCACTACTTTTTGATGTGCCTTATCGACTTCCTGCTTGCTACGGCAGTTGAGATACGTGTCGTCTGCAGGGAATTCCGTCAGGCTGTTTCCCCGTTTAGATGTAGCGACCAAGCGCCGGCGAAGATCACGTGGAGGAGCTATCGTGCTTTTGGCGAGGCGGTGGCGCCATCTCTTGTGCGGCACGGGAGTCGGGCGCATGTTCCCGAAACGTTTTTAGCATTTTAAGTGCGAATGCACTTTATAAGCGACCCTGAATCCGCCGTCCCATAGCAACGGCGCGAGGAAAGGAGAGGAGCGTCTGTAGCAACGGCGCAGCGACGTCACACCCCACGTGACTGCGCGCGCTCCGCCTCCTCACCGCGGTTTGCGCGGGCGCGCGCCGGCTCCGCACCGCTCTTCTAGGTGGCATTAGGTGCAGTGCTTCGCCGCTCTTTCTCTCGCCGTTCGCTCTCTCTCCTCCCTGCGCCCCACTCTCCCGTCCGCTGGCTGGGCGCCTCTCGAAATGTGTGCTCGAGACGCCGCTGTGAAACGCCAACGGCGACCACAAGGCTGAGATTATGGCCGTCAGGTACAATGACAACACAAACAGGTGCTGATGAATGTGTAAATAAATGGTTACGGTACAAATCCTCGCCTCGTCATTAATTTACGCCATTAAATTACTGCGCCGTGTACTCTCGGCGCAAGAAATGCATTCGCATTTCCTCACGATTCCCTTCGGGGAGGTGTTTAAGTTAATTGTTGCGATTACTTCTTGGTTATTTCTATTGTTCATATTACTTCAGGCCTTTTTCGTTCATTTTAACCTGATTTTGAACATTGGTAGCCTTGTTATGGCCTGTATTGAGCGCTTTACTGTGGGCACCACTACGCCGATCACACCACATGAGATGCATGGACGGACGACAAGCAGGGACCCTAAAGTGATCTGCACTTAAAAAAGCGAGGTAAGTTCGAGTAGGTACTATGTACTCAAATCTAGGAGAGCGGTAAGCTGATCCTATGTTACAAGTGGTTTTAACGGTAGCAGAGGCGTCTATTGCGCCACTGTATTCTTGCGCCACGGTGGTCTAGTGGCTTAGGTCCTTGACTGCCGACTCGAAGGTCGCGGGATCGAATCCCGACTGAGGCGGCCGCATTTTCGATGGAGGCGCAAATGCTTGATGCCCATGTACTTAGATTTACGTGCACGTTAAAGAACCTCAGGTGGTCGAAATTTCCAGAGCCCTCCACTACGGTGTCTCTCACAATCATATCGTGATTTTAGGAAGTTAAACCCCGATAGTTATTATTAATATTGTTGACTTGAGCGTATCGCGCTGATGTAACACTACTATACATAACTGCTTCGTCACGTGCGCTTGCAAAGCCGATAATTTTTCCACTGTGGTATATTAAGACACGCCATTATTTACAGGCCTGATACGCGCTTTTCACCAGAGTAGTAACTATGCGATTAACATATTTTTCTGTACGAGTGCTGCATCGTACTGCATGGCACTGATAACCGGTATTCTATATCCTAAATGTTGCGACGAGCCAATTGTTGATTTCATTTAAAGGAACCGATAATCGCTCAGAACACGAATTGAGATAACGCCACGAAATTGTCTATTGTATTGTCTGAAACGAACCCTCATTTTTTTTTCATTAAACGCGGATTTATATTTTTATTTGTTCACTCAAAATTACTTTTGGCGCCTCTGGCGGCAAAGAAGTGAACGTGCACATGTAGCTACCACACGAGCTTTTACTGGTGTACGCTATTAATTGTCTCTATATTAGCGTTCAAATACAGCACACTTTTTATTATAATATTTTCTAACGTAAAACGTGCAAATATGGCTTCGTTTTCATTGCGCAGAACAGTGGCGCCGCCTCCGCTTGACCTATGACCCGATACTCAGGAGCAGCAGCATGAACGTTGTTAGCTGAGGGCCTAGTGGCACTTGCCGACGTGTTGGAAAAGTACGAAGAGCGCCTCGCGGCCTCCGAGATCATCTCCGGCGACGCGTTGCTAGAACGAATCGCTGAGGCCACGAGCGCCTAGCTAGCGAGGCGGTAAAGAGTTCTCACGTGACGACGAGCGTTCGGAAAACTTATTCCACCTGCTTTTTTATTCCAAAATGGTTGAAAATACAAAATCTTGAGCTTAACGCACGAAGGGCCATCGGCATCGCTATCGCTTCACAACGTTGCTGGAGGACATCTACGTACAGTTCAGGGACTTGTCAGATCGAAAAATACTGCTAATAAAATAACCACGGGCTTTTGGGATTAGCCGCTCCAGCTAAAAACACCACGAAGGGTGAGCATTCTATTGCGCCGTAAAAAACTGCGTCGAGAAAAATCGGTTGTCCGTCCCTTTAACTCTGCTGGCGGGGATATTTAAACTCGTCGTACGTAAGATATCGCGTTCTAGTTTCAATGCAAAATACGTCACGCTCGTAGAGTGCACTAGTAACGCTGTGCTATTTCTGCGATGAGGATAAACTAACAATACTACTTTATATAGACTGCATTTTGTGTACAGATGGATTGCGCTTACGTCACTGAAACCGCCATGCTGGAGCATCGCATGGTGGGGCGCGAAGTTTGTGATGTCATGTTAATGGTATAGGTACATGAGTAGGTCGTATGCAGGTTCTATCGCTATTCATTCACGGAGGCCAATAACATTCCGGCCACGTATTTAACCCATTTAAGCACGTTAACTACAACGTAATTATGCTGCCTTTACGTCATCAGTACCGCCATGTTGGAGTACCAGTACGTTAAGAAGCTGCATCCATGACGTGACCTGCTAGCTCTTTATAGGAAAGCAACTGTTGCGGATTGAAACGTTTAAAAATGCAAACGAAACGTAGACACTTCAGTGTGAACTAAAGTTTAGACGCGAAAATAAAAATAAAACCGTCGCCAAAGCGTTCCCACCTGCTAATAACAGCCGCTGCATTTGCTGATATATATAGGTTAGGCGTTTGTGCAAACTGAACGTTTGATGAATGAATTAGCTGAAAGTATGTAAATTTCAGCAGTTAATCTTGCGGTGTACTTCAGAGGTTGCACAAAACTGTGAGAGCTGAGTCCAAAGTCTGAACAGTGTATTCAACGTCGACGCCGGTGAAACCGCTAGAATATAAATTAAAATGTAAGCTTGAGTGAGCGACATTATTGGAAACATTTGGACGCGCACACGAAGTGCGCGCCGAAATGTTTCCAATAATGTCCTCAAACCAACTCGCCCAGCTATCCATACTATTGAGTGATCCATACGCTTTAGTGCTGTTGTGTAAGTTCAGTAACCTCGCTCGGAAATTGCTAGAAAATAGAAAAAAAAGACTGGATCTATTGCGTTTAGTACACTCTCGAGTAATGACATGTATATGGTGAGAGCGTTGGGCGATAATTACTGCCGCAGGTGAATTCATACCTCAGGCCCACACCACATTCCTAATCTTTCTGTAATACTGTCGTACTATGGAGAGAAGCATAAAAATTAATCTACCCGCGTATCATGCACGAGCCTTGGAGATGAATAACAGCGCAGTAAGTAATTAGGATTCTACAGCGTTCTGCATCGCCGATACATCACAGATGAATGTGAAGAAGATGTTGATCATCAACGTGAGTCGCCCAGGTTCTGAATCGGAGTGGAAACATAAAATATTCGAGCATCTGTGAGCCACCAGAGCGAATCCCGTGGTGCCCTTTCATAGGTAAACAGCGACTGCATTATTTTCTGGCTCTAGTGCCTAGAATATAGACCGTTTTCACGGAGAGGAGCAGCATAACCTCGAACCGGTGCATTTTATTTACTCTCACTCTCTCCACCGCGTATCCCGCCGTCCGCCCACTGCCGCTGGTGTGTGCGGATTGCCGCGCTTTGCATAGCGTGGCGCGTGAGAGGTCGATGTGTTTCGATTTTTTTGACGCGCCAAAGCAATTGTGCTGCCGAAAATCGAAATTTCGGACGAGAACAGGTCGGCATGGCTACCACTGCGCTGTGTTGGGCTGCGCCAACAACTATCGTAATCGTAAAATACTGGCAGCCGAGGCATGCGAAGTGCACCATGCTTTGAAATTACTTCATTTCTCTTAGGTCGCACGCCTTCTACTCTAACAAAGAGTATGTTATATGTGGTGTATGCATTTGTAGTCATTTCTTCAATTGATCACACCAGTTTGTGATTGTGCTTGGGTGTTTTATCATCTGCACTAAAAAGAAGCAATATCAAAGCTAGTGATTAATGCACAAAATGTTTGGCCTAGAGTTGTTCTCTTATAACATCAACATCCCTCATTTCGATGCAACAGCACATGATTTACAATGCCTCCGGCTAGTGAAATGTTCTATCTGTGTGCGTGAAACTTCGAGATTATCGAATTAGCACTTTCCAAATTACATAACAGAAAGACCCGCGCGATTGATATAAGCGCGTGATTGATATAAGCAGGATTGATTGGCGCAGGTACGCGCCTGTAGTGTTTCGTGAAGAGCGCGTACTTTCTTGTTCTTGTTAATTTTTAGATGTGAAGCATCTTATAGGCACCGTACACTGACCAGAGGGAGCTGCGTTGCTCGCACTGGCCCGTCCCAAGTTCGCTGGCATTGGCCGTTAGGGGCACACAGAAAACAGACGCGCGAACGCGTCCCCCGTGTATCCCGGCCGCAGTCCGCCCACTCATTCAGAGAGGGAGACGCGCACATCGCGTTCCATTTTGAGCAACCCCGTCTCATTATTGCGTTTTTTGTCCGCTAGGTTTTGCGTTCTGGCGCTGCAGTCGCACTGGAAAACTCGACTGTACGGTGCCTATATCGCGGTAACGATACATGATCCGAGCCGGCCTCTCCAAACGTGCGCGCACCGAGGGGTCCATCCCACAGAAAGGAACGCCGACAACAGCGATCGCGTTCACGAGCTGGCCCTGGCACGTCATGCGCACGTCACCTTGCGTGCGCATGACATGTTGATGCGTCTGCGCGATGTGATCGTACGGCTCCGATACTGAAGAGGGCAGGGAAGTGCTTGCTTGCAAAGGCTACACGGGGCGAGTGGCAACGGTTTAAAGATCGCCTTCCCGCATCACGGTTTCTCGGCTCATAATGAACCAATTTGAAACATTCTTGTGGTAAAACGCTCTTCATTGGGCACGCAACAACTCTCAGTGTCTAACTACAATTTATGTGACTTCGTGAGCGGCTTTTTCAGAAGTAAATTACAAAGAAAACAAAAGCCGCGTGAGCATCACACTTTTTATTTAATATGATCGAAACCCTCCTTTCCCCTGACGGCGGTCCATGGTTTCGCATTCGTTCTACACGTTCCCACCGCCACACCCAGGTTTTCAAGGCTGTTCTTGACTTCCTTGGGGACACTGGACCCGCCGCGTCCTGGGCAATGGACGCCACTCTCCTCTTCTTTCTGATTCCCATCTTTATTTCCCTCTCCCCATTCCCCTGCAGACGCTGAGACGGGCTACCATTCCGGTTCACTGCTGCTAGCGGTTGTTTTTCCGGTAGTTGGTTGAACTAGAGGGCTAGGTTGAAACTCATAAAGTTTTAAAAGGTCAATATTGCCCGGTAACATGAATAACGGTTTCAAACTGCATTCGAAAGCGAAATTTGAGGTCAAATAGTGCTCGTATAGGCGCCGTTTTTGAAAATAGGCATTTATAGGCACTTATAGACATTTAGGCACGAACCCCTAAAATAGGCATTTATAGGCACTATAAAAACACTGATAGTTGGGCGAGTTGGTGTGGGTTCATGATTAAACTCTTCGTTTGTGTATTCTTCGTTTGTATATCGTGTCCGTTGCGCCGAGTTTAATCATAAGAAACAGATGTACGACAGGTGAGCTGAAAGTACGGCGTAGAACCAACACGATGAGAAAATGAATATAAGCCTGTTGCACATCGGGAAGCACGGCATGGCGTTTCTGCGCGAGCAGCCGCCACTAGCGATACACCGAAAGCGCGCCCGTTTTTGGTAACATTGTTGTCAGTTTCTTTTTTGACGAGTGTTTGGGAAGCATTACGACAAGCGCACATGATCAGGCAACCACCTGGCTTTAACAAACGTCGGTCGATTATTCACGACACCTAGGTTGCCGCAGGAAAAAAAAAGTGCGCTTGTCCTAACGCTACACCAGTTATCACCAAAAAATCACACCATTTCCCGCTAAAGGGGACCATGAGGCGATGCGAAGCAGTGTTTCGGCATTTAGAGCCCGCGTTTCAGAGGTGGAGTGGTGAGGGGAAAAGGGGAGAGGGGAAGTGGAGAGGGGAATAGGAGAGGGGAGGGGGAAGGGGAGAGGTGATGAGGAGAGGGGGAGGGGAGAGGGGGATGGCAAAGGTAAATGAAAGGGGGAACGGAAGAGGAGAGGTGATGTGGGGAGGGAAAGGGGAGAGAGGAAGTGGAGAGGGGAAGTGGAGAGGGTTTGCGCATGCGCAGTAAGAGTGGTCACGCCGCACACCACCACCACCACCACCACCACCACCGGATTGAACTCTGCTATAGGCACCGTACAGTCGAGTTTTCCAGTGCGACTGCAGCGCCAGAACGCAAAACCTAGCGGACAAAAAACGCAATAATGAGACGGGGTTGCTCAAAATGGAACGCGATGTGCGCGTCTCCCTCTCTGAATGAGTGGGCGGACTGCGGCCGGGATACACGGGGGACGCGTTCGCGCGTCTGTTTTCTGTGTGCCCCTAACGGCCAATGCCAGCGAACTTGGGACGGGCCAGTGCGAGCAACGCAGCTCCCTCTGGTCAGTGTACGGTGCCTATACCGCGTCGCACAGCTAGAACTGTTGTAAAGGACGATGCACCAAAAAGGCGCCAAGCGTTGTCGGGGCTGGCTGGCATCGGCAAGACGCGGGAATGGCGAGAACACGAACGCATGCGTCGCACGAACGCAGGCAGATTAGTCTGGCATCTCGCTGCGATTAGAAGTAAAAAAGAGAAAGAAAAAAAATGACGAAGGTTGCACTAAGCCGCGCAAAGCTCGAAACAGCGAAACTGGACAATTCTGAAGACTCATCTGGTCGCTTCGGTTGTTTCTAGGCCTTAGCTAGGTGATGCAGGTTATTTATACGTTGATACTCAGCGTAGAGAGGTTCGAGTTAAACCAGACAGTCACAGACACGACACGGATGTCCTAACTCCCTAGACAGAACCTCGCGCTGAAACGAAGCGTTCGCACCTCATAGATCTACGGGCACGTCGTCGTTGACGTAGGCCTTCCATCGCTTCGGGGTCTTCTCAAAAGCCGCCGTTGCCTTTCCCGTTCCCTAGTAATCTCTTGTTGTACGTACTCGGGCTCTTCGGCTCGCCGCCATCGCTTCTCAGCCATTTGTTGGGCTAAATGTTGCCTTCTTCATCTTTAGTTGACCAGTGTTGGGATTTACCCAATTTCTGTGGCACATACCCGTTTACGATGATGATAGTTTTCTGATAGGCCGCACACATTACGGCTAGCCTTAACAGCTTCGTTGTTAAAACGCGTGTAAATTCCGTTTCTGTGTTTTATTATTTCTCTCAGCTTTCGGTTATCCATTCAAGCAACAGATTAAACAAATTACACATGTCTCGAATACTTATCGCAGCGTCGTATGCTATTGTTGGCTACGTCAGCGACTCAGGGCATCAATGTCTACGTAGGTGAGCGACGTAAGAGCACAGGACCACTCATTGTTGAACGTCAGCCCTTCCTGCACGACGCAGGACCACTCATTGTTGTACGTCAGCCCTTCCATCTTGGGGCGCGCGCCAACGAGAAGAAGGGCAACGGCGTCAGTTTGAAATTTCACATCTTTCCGCGGCGCGTAGCGTTGCAAACCTTGGCAGACGTGATCGTGAACACCCAGTGCATGAATTACGCTTGTCAGCTCGAAATGCTCAAACATGGTGAGGGGCCCTTTGGGGTGTTCACCAGCAGGGGAGAAATTGACCCTACGCGACTAGCCCCGGCCATTACGAGGCATCCCTCCCTTCTGGTCTTTTAGCGGTTTGGGTATCTGCTCCTGTGCTGCCCTTCTCAGCCACGCCGACAGGAAAGAGACCGAGGAGTGCGTTGATTCGGCGGTGGGCACTTGACTCACCATGCTAGGCAATAAAAGGAGACACCGTGTTCTGGGAGCCGTGATGGTTAAAGGGACAATTGCATGGCCATGCTGAACCGTTGGCGCCTTTGTGTCATCATAAACAACAACATTTCTGTCTTTCCTGTCGTACATATATGTCGGGCACATCTTTGTTTGAAATTATATGAATTTATGTAAAAATTTATTGTGCCTATATTTACGATTTTGGAGGCCTAAAACGGTGTTTTGCCTGCCTATTTTTTGGCGCCTAAAACGCACTTTTTAGTGCCTAAAAATCCGGCCTCTAGTGATAACGAAAACACGCTGATGTACCCCAATCTCTGAGTACCAACACCGGCAAATGGTGTATATAAATAGCACGCCATTAGTACGACGAAGAATGTGCCGTCTGTGGCGGAGTCGTTTCGCGCTGGGGATTGAGGGGTCGTAAGTACGGCTTCGGGTGACGAAACTCTTTCTTCAAGTTTTTTCTTTGCCATATGTTAGTCTTTATATTTCAAAACGTCATATCCGTGACGGAAATGCGTCAGTGGAGCCGTGGTGTACCCCGGCATAAACACTTTCGTGTTAAAAAACGTTGATAGCCAATTCACCGAGAACCAAAATGTGCGAAACCCATTGCATGTCACCATGTGGAGTTCAATACAATTACCTTTTCGCCTGAATCTTCGGTACCAGGACGGCCTATTGCTCTCCCATAGTAGAGTACAAATGGTACTCCAAATCGTTCAAATTTTGTTTCAAACACAATGGAGTACACATAGCTCTAAATCTTCACAACAATTTTAAGTGGTTTCTCCCCACACCCGCGCTGTACAGCCGCATCTACCCAGACGTTTATACACCACAATACAAAGCTTGCGGTACGGCCCACGCCAACCTCAACCACATTATCCGGGCATATCCCGCAGCGACACACACCATTAAACACAGCACCAACACTACATTTAGGATAACCACGCCAGAGCAGTGGGAGGCTATGCGGCTCAGCGCGTGCCCGGAGGACCAACTCTGGGCAGTCCGGCTGGCCGAAAACTCCGCAGGACTCAAAGTCTGGCCGCCGCCTGAGAAATGGGGGTTCCGGCGGGGCTAGTCTCCCGGCCCCCGCTTCCCTTGACCACAGCTAGGAAAAAAATAGTTTTGTCTCTCCCTCTCTATCTCTCTCTCTACCATGATAGAGCACAGATTACTTTAAACCATTCTCGTTTTTTTAGTAGCACGGGCACCGAGTGACACTCTTGTCCCTCTTCCAAGCACTTCCGGTCGAGCGCTTACTTCCGGTTTTGTGAAAATTCGAAAGAAGTTCTCTGAAAATAAAACTGGTACGAAATCTGTTGTTCTGGTCCAATTGAAGAGTTATGTTGGATACATATGATATCGGAGCATACGTTTACTTAAGATAAATAGCAATTAGCTGTCAGGATAATCAATGGAAATTATTGAATGAATTATTTTGAAAGAGCAGACGGTTTTGTTGTGAGCAGCCGTGACCGTTGGGCACCTGGCGGAGCAGATCTCAACGGCGCTTTCCTTTCTGCGTGGCCTCCGAGATCCCCTTCTGCAGCGCGACTAAAAAAGCAGTTAACCCAAACAGTACTCCAGGGCGCACGAACACCGACGTTCGAGTGCTCTACCAGACAACTAAGTCAAGGATCAGGGTCGCCGCCTATTTTTTTCTAGAGACATCATTCCCATAGTTGAGTAATACTTAAATTGCTTCGTCTACTGTTCAACAATATTCATCATTGCAACTTCGTACATGCATAGTTCACAGACGATAGCTCAGTAAGTAACTATATTAAATGAGTAGCAAAAATAATTTTTAGAGAGATGATTACTAGTGTGCTAACATGAAATGGTACTCATTGCGTTTGTAAGTTGTGATGTCACTTTCCAAAACTCTGAAGAGCTTACTTACATGGCCGAGGTATATAGATGAAATGCTTTCACTGCAGCAATGCTGTTGCGAAACAAGTATTACGGCGCTCACAGAGATGGAAAGCTCATGTTCTCAACAGAACACTTTTTTTTTGGTTTTTTTTTGTTTTTGTTTACAATCTCAACTCTTCCTTTCGCGTTCCAAATTATGGCAAATGTATTTACATGCGCCGCTTTATGTGCAACTTTTAAAGAAACGCCAAAAGAGCACACGCTATGCGGATGACACCACACCAGACCCCTATCTTTCAAAACGTCCGGACAACATTATTGAGACTGCATATTCGACATGATTATCACTTGCAGTGCGTTTCAGTATCTATACTCAATCCTACAAATTAAAATGCGTTTCAGGAAATCTAA